>NC_091127.1:47272890-47572890 GCF_040183065.1 Periplaneta americana | reverse complement strand
TGCATCTTCGCGTGTCAGTGGACATATTGATGTTGATAGACAGTTGTCTTCTGTATGAAACTCGCGTCTGAATATGTAGATCCAAACGAAATGATATTTTCAATTAATGCTATGCCTTGTTATGCCTTGTTATAATAAATTGTAAATATTATTTTCAAATTTTCAAAATACAACTTTGCTCTGTTGCAAGGAAGGAAATTTTGTAACATGGAAAAACTCCGCTCTCCATCTGCAGAGACAATTAGAGAGTACTTGAAACAAGACACGTCAATTAAATTCACATGTTGAATGACGTCATTGGGACACGTCTTTGTTAGTACATCTGAAATCCGACTAAGAATATCGTATCCATCATTTTTAATCAAAACTTTGTTCATTTTTTCACCAACACGTTTTCCTATTTCACCTTCTACTGCACTCAGTTTATTTACAATAGTCCTCATAATATTTATTTGCTCAACTAGTTCTACTCCTGACTTTCCTAATTGAATAATGGCATCCGGTAAATATCCAAAATTTGACTTAATATCCGTGACTTCTTTCTCGATTGTTTCATCATTTAGCAGTTCCTGGCGTATTTGAATCGCAGCCGCGTCATCGGTATCGAAAGACTGGACCACTTTCTTCACAGATTGGAGGTGACGTGCGTAATAATTGCAAGCTTCTAACCATGACCCCCATCTCGTAGGAACTGGACATGGGGGAAGCGACAATTTAGGGAATTGTTTCCTGAATTTTGATACTTGATCTGGAGGTTTTACAAATATAGTCTTTCAATACTGTATTGTTAGTTGGTTTCACTTTCGGCATTGTACCTGCACTTCACTACTCTGAACTGCAAACCTGCGTGTTGAAGTTCTTATGCTACAACTGTCCCGTTCACCTGTTGTTGACGTGTAGAGACCTGCGAGTATGTCATGGAGGGGAGGGCTTGGTATAAAGGGTTGTAAACAAATGACTGTGTAGATGCCAATACTAGCTTTTACTACTCCAAATTCCGTTCCCTAGTAATGACATTATGTTATCGTTTTGACACGTGTATTAAAAAGGCTTTTGTTTCCACCAAATTCTCAATTGTGAGGAATTGTTTTTTCATGTGGAGACATGTATCTTCTTTTAAACGTTTTCGAACGTCGTCTTTTTCAATATTCTGTGTGCCATAGTGGTTTACTCCAGCTTATAGAAACTCACAAGGCTGCAAACCTCCCATTGAAATAAAGTAGGAAGTTGGAATACAGAACACTGAGGTGGATGGGACGGAGCTGTATTGAATTTGCAAGTAGCTGAGCTCGGCGCTGGTATCCACGGAGGCGTGGGAAGTGCCTTTCTTCCTCACTTGTGCATTATTCGAACAACTCGCCATCGGCAAAGTCCATTCTAATAAAAGCAGTTTCCTACTGCGACCACGCCTACAGTAACGCGTTATTAAATAATGAGAAGCAGTAAAAAGATATTAGTAGGTGTATTCATCTATCTCTTTAAGTCCACAATTCCAGTGTTCCTTAATCCTATTCGCCTACAGAACACAGTCACCCAATACTACGGTTATTGTCAGATTTAATAGGCTAAGCAATGACTTTTATAAAATATGTAGTAAAATTGCATTGCTATAATTAACTTTAGTAGGTATACGAAAAAATTATATAACACTGCTTGTAGCTTTCCAATTTTTAATTTTATGAAGAAACCCTATATACAGAATTATTATGGTGTACCGAAGTACATAAGATATTTCCGTGCAGGAATTCTGCGTTATCATATGATGAAAGATGAGTAGAATAGAGAAAAATTCTCTCCGGTACCTGGACTCGAACCTAGGTTTTCAGCTCTACGTCATGGATGAATATATAATAGGATGCGAAACTTACTGATTTTCCCGTAACACATACTAAAGGCGCTGTTGTAGAAATTGATCTTGCTGCCATCTGTTGGGCGGAGGGTCGTTATTACATCTAGCAGCGCACCAAGTAGCGAAAAGAGTAACTAATTACTCCATGCATTTAGCAGCTGGTGACGAAAATGTTAAACTGTGCAGAAAGTATTCCCTCCGACCCCCATCGATATTCAAAACAAACCCAATTTAAAATAAAGCAATTACATTTTTATTCCTCACAGTATCTTCTACTGAAAATTCTTACCGAAGCCAACAGGAAGATTAGAGAGACGATCTATTTTACACTACCCAATTAAAATATAACCAGACAAAGACAAAAATAAAGCAAAAAGGTTAGATAATTGGGATTGTATTCTTTGGGTATTTATTGTACAGCGCAATGGAAAAGTCTGCAAGAACTACTTAGATAGTTCAATTTATTATATCACCATTACTTTACAATACATTCAACAACACTATTTTTACAACGTACATAAACATCACTGTTTAACATACACTGCTTATACACACACGTAGTATCACTTTATGTTTACTTATTAGCAAGTTTCTGTCTGCCATCTCGTCTCCTCGACTCTCGAGCAATATCTCGAACGGATAAATAGAGAACTCTGAGTAATGTACCCAACACGTAGTTCTAATGTTCACCACCTACGACGTTGGGCGCTGATCATCTTAATTGAGCCCCCTATCGCCAGATGGTGCTGACCGCAGTTTCGCATCCTATTATATATTTATCCATGTCTACGTACTGACGCTTTATCCACTAAGCCACACCGGATTCCAGTTCCGATGCCAGATTGAATTATCTCAGTTTAAGTTCCACCTCTCAGTTTTCCTTTAGTGGCCAACCCTCATGCACTGTGTCACAGATGTATGACAGTGGCACAATGTCCAACACACTAATGTGCAGAGGTGCACTCAATACGAGTGACTAAGTGGCTGGGATCCGACGGAATGAGCGCCGTCTTAAATCATTAGGTGATTATTTACGCATACCATATATTATTGTGATGTACCGAAATAGGCTACGTATGATATTTCCGTGCAGGAATTCTGCATTATCATATGATGAAAGGTGAATGGAGTGGAGAAAACTTCTCTCCGGCACCGGGCTTAGAACCCGGGTTTTCAGCTCTACGTGCTGACGCTTTATCCACTAAGCCACACCGGATTCCAGTTCCGATGCTGGATTGAGTCCTCTCAGTTTAAGTTCCACTTCTTAGTTTCCATTTAGTGGCCAACCCTCATGCACTGTGTCACAGATGTCCAACACACTATGTGCAGAGGTGCACTCATTACGAGTGACTAAGTGCCCGGGATCCGACGGAATGAGCGCCGTCTTAAATCACTAGGTGATTATTTATGCATATCATGTATTATTGTGATGTACCGAAGTACATATGATATTTTCGTGCAGAAATTCTGCGTTATCATACGATGAAGAATGAGTGGAGCGGAGAAAAATTCTCTCCGACACCGGGACTCGAACCCGGGTTTTTAGCTAATAATGGTTCTGTGAATAATGATTCAATTTTCTTAGTAAATCATTTTTTCTTTCCTTACGAACTATGCCGGTTCGTTTGTGAATTTAAGGGTGTTATAATATATTACAAAAGTTAACAAAGATAATCGTTGAATTCTTTTTTAAATAAATTGCCATTGTGAGCGTTTGTTGTAATAAATCATAATTAATGAATATAAACACATTCCGATCGATATTTTCAGGAGAATTCGGTGTCAGGAATGCTGGAAAAGTATACCTCTGTGAAAATCCAGCATTAGAATATTTTCTCATACCTCGTATAAGTTATTGAGAAAGTAAAGATAACTTAGTTCTGAATAATGAATGGGTTATTTATATTACAACATGTCATATTTATAATGTGTCTGGGCTCCAGGGATCGAGTCCTGAGGAGATGAAATGGAATTTTTAGCGGAACTAAAGACACGTAATTGGAATATATTTTCTTTGTCATCTTTAGCAATACGTCTCTCGGGCCATCGGTCAAAGAACAGTGCGAAAATACAGAGCTGTAGGCCTACTATCTTATGAGATTACCATTCGATGTTACTGCTGTGAAATTCCCTACACAGCGAATCACACCTTTGTATTTGACAGGGAACTTTGACGGAAAGTCACTAGGAAGACTGAGGATGATAGTTTCGGAGCACGAAGTCACTTATTGATCTTTAATCAAATATCTTAAAAATAGCACAAAATGTCGATTTGCTTGAAGGTTTTTTACTGAAAGAATCTTAGAGAAATGCGCAGTTCATAAAACTGTATACCTTGAATTTAATACCACTTTTGGCAACATTAACTATTCAAAATATTGTCTTCCTTTCAGTAAGCATAAGTTACATCGAACACATTTTCAGACAGCGTGAATAAAATTTACAGCTTTAACAGATAGAGTAAAGGTTGGTAATATTGTGATAGTTCTTTTACATAATTTATTACAATTTTACTGAGCGAGAGGAAGATCGTTTTTTTACGTCAATGTATTAAGGAAATGTCCTTGGACAAGTTTCTGCACAAAACCGGTCCTTATTTCGCACACTAAAATTGTAATAAGTTCTCAAAAAGAACTATCAGAATATTACTCGTATCACAATATTACCAACCTTTACCCTATACATTTTTCTTTTATAAGTATAGTATGTCTTGAAGATTATAGCGTAAAATTCATGCAAAACTAGGCATAGACGTAAGAACTGTCTTTACAAGAAGAAGCAGGAATTTTTGGATAAAGTTTCTTGATTCTAGTTTTTCTGTTTTTTTTTTTAATATTATTTTACTATGCTTTATCAACTGCAATGGTTATCTAGCGTCTCAATGTTATGAATGTGATAATGCCTGCGAAATGATTCTAGGGTTCAACCCGAAAGTTACTCAGCATTTTCTCTTAATGGGTTGAGGGAAAACCCTGGAAAAACCTCAACCAGGTAACTTGTCCCAACCAGGATTTGAATCCTGGCCCGCTCGTTCCGCGATCAGACTTGCTAACCGTTACTCCACAGAGGTGGATTAGTTTTTCTGATCTTGTACTAACTGGGGTGTGAAAAGAATATCTCTTTCGTAATTTAGAACACTTAATTTTCCAAAGGAAGGTTACATTTTGAAATTCTGCAACTGTTTTTAACACTTAGGCTTTTTAAAAATGAATACATATGGAATTTACTTTTATAATAATCATATGCTTTCACATTATACGAAGGATATCGAGAATGAACTGTAGTGCTGCAAAAGAAATTGATTTTCAGAAGAATAAATGCACAGTTTCTGCATGCCATGTGTCTGTACAGCGATTTCTCTTAACTACCTATTCGACGGAGAGTAATGTACGTAACATGGGCCTCTAATGATTAACTAATAAGGATCTCTGTGAAGAAATAGCAAAAAATGGTAATTTACTCAAACGGTTTTAACTATTTTTTCATGTGTAGGCCTAGTTCCCTTGCACAAGATAAACTGATAAATGAAATTGTATGGACAGTATGTCTCCAAAATCGTTTGTCAGAGAAATTGTTTGTATAATTACGCCTCGAATAAAAACTTCTGCAGAGAAAAAAATTTAAGACTTAAACGTAACTATTTGTATACTTACTTATAAGTGACTTTTAGAGAACTTGGATCTTCATTGCCGCTCTCACATAAGCCCACCATCGGTCCCTATCCTGAGCAAGATCAATCGAGCCCCTACCGTCATTTCTCACTCTCAAATCCATTTTAATATTTTCCTCCCATCTACGTCTCGGCCTCCCCATTGGTCCGATACGCATTTATGGGTTCACTCATATGTGCTACATGCCGTGCCCATTTCAAACGTCTGAATTTAATGTTCCTAATTATTATGTTAGGTGAAGAATCTAATACGTGCAGTTCTGCGTTGTGTTACTTTCTACATTCTCCTGTAACTTCATTCCCAAATATTTTCCTAAGCACCTTATTCTCAAACACCCTTAACCTCTGTTCCTCTCTGAAAGAGTTCAAGTTTCCCAACCATACAGAACAACCAATAATATAACTGTTTTATAAATTCTAACTTTCAGTTTTTTTGAGAGCAGACTGGATGACAAAAGCTTCGTTCATTTAGTGTTCTGACCAAGGGTAGGTCTTTCACTGCAAACCCAGCTTTCTCCAGTCTTTCCTATTTTCTGCCTTCCTCTTTGTTTCCTCATATGATCCACATATCTTAATGTCTGTCATTTGATATCTTATTCTACCCCGAAATTTTCTCCCGTTCACCATTCCTTCCAGTGCATCCTTCAGTAGGCAGTTTCTTCTCAGGCAGTGACCCAACCAATTCCTTTTCCTCTTCCTGACCAGTTTCAGCATCATTCTTTCTTCACCCACTCTTTCCAACATAGTTACGTTTCTTATTCTGTCTGTCCACTTCACACGTTCCATCCTTCTCCATATCCACATTTCAAATGCTTCTATTCGCTTCTCTTCACTTCTTCGTAATGTCCATGTTTCTGCCCCATACATTGCCATATTCCATACAAAGCATTTCAGAAGTCTCTTCTTAGTTCTTTTCTAGAGGTCCGCAGAAGATGCTTCTTTTTCTGTTAAAAGCTTCCTTGGTCATTGCTATCCTCTTCTCAACCGAATAATAACAGGCATTTGCTATATTCGAGTGTTATATCTATATGTTACTGTTACTCCATGATATTTGAATTTTTCCACCTTTTTAAAGGATAAATTTTCAATGTTTATATTTTCATTTCGTATTACTTTCTGGTCACGAGACGTAATTATATACCGTAGAAGAGGGTAAAGTCGATCAAAATTTTGAAAATTTTTTAATGATATTGAGGTTATGCAATGGAGCGAAGTTCCTCAGAAAATAGCATTTTGTCGTCATATCCTTCACTTATGAAGACACGTTACAAGAATTGAATTTCAATCTATAAAAACTGTTTTTTTTTATTTGACTTGTGATTGAAGTTACCTGCTTAAATAGGGTAAAGTCGATCACCATTGAATTTTTAGTTTAAGATCGATTTTAAAATGTTGCGGAGTAAAGTCGATCACTGTTTATGTTAAAAAAAAAACAAATCAAGTGTATTACTTACATTTTATTTGTTATAAAGGGTGTAAAAACAATAATAATCTTCAATATATGCCTTTAGCATTATATAGTGTATCTTTTGTTACTGTGATCATGCTATTCGATACAATTAGGCCTATAGGTCTCCACTGTACAATCGTGACTATGATTGCCAACTTATAAAACATAAACACATTTTAATACTTCACATACCAACAAACAAAGATTTAAGAATTCAAAATTTACATTGAAATACCACCCTTCAATTATAATCTGAAATTCAATTCAACATTGCTTAGGTTTATATCAGATGTTATTTGAAATCTTCCCTTCCTCATGTCACTTTAGAAACTACGTTGTTCCCATAGTCAGGTACAGTAGGTGTACAAAATATGTTCCTTTGGCAGTGCTTCTATTACGCAAGAAATTCACCATAATTTCGTCTTCCTCTTTCCCCACTATCCCATGAATATAAGCTACACTATGACACTTTTCTGTTTATAAGTGTTAGTTGGATGTATTTCGGTGAACAATTTATTCTTCCTGCTGGTCCTATCTGTTTCGAGTAGGTTGATGGCATGATCGACTTAACTCTGCAAAGGTACAAGTTTTCTTAAAATAATAAGTTTCAATACTAACATTTACCAACTGCAAAACTGTTATTTCAGGATACAATCTCAACGAAAAGTACTTACGTGTACTTCCTGTGTCCTTTCACTGCTGATTATAATTTAGAGTTTGTAAGACTTTGTTTTCATTTAAGACAAAAAGTTGAAAATAACAATTTTCACTTCAACAGTAATTACACAGTGTTCCCATTGTTGGGATTCGTAGGCTTTTTGTTGTCCCTCTCGCTTACATTTACAATGTAAGGCAATGAAGTCAGCATAACAAAATTTTAACAAGTAACTGAGAAAATATATAATTTTCAATAAAAATCGCAAATGATCGATTTTACACCCACTGATTGACTTTACCCACTTCTACGGTACCTTGTCTTTCCGGAATTTACTTTGGTTACTTTGTAATTTTTTTTTTTTAGTCTTACCGTTAGGGAAAATACAGAAAAATGGAAATAACTTATTCGTAAAAGAATAACTCTTTTGTAGGCAAACTCGCTATTGAAATCGTTGTCCGCAGATCGTCACAAATAATGTAAAATACAGGCAGGACCATGCGGTGTCGGTCTGATATATTGTTATAATAAAACAATTAGATCAGTTTTTACCAGTAAACGAATATCCATAAATGAAAAAAATATTCCTCCTCTTGAACAGTTTCCTTTCATAGTACTGTTGATTACATAACAAGTAATATTCATAGTGAAAGACACGTTAATATCCCAATCAGTTTTAAATACAGATTCTCCTAAAATTGGAATAATATTAGAAGTAATGATATTTATACCATGAACATTTTTGTAACATTAATTAGTCTAATATATCTGATACTGGGAATGAGATTGGAATGTCATTGGACTTACGTTTGGTGCGCGAGGAACAATTCCCAAATTTACATTGGAGATCCTCAGAAAGTTAAAGGTTCCTGAAAAGACTCTCCAGACAATTGCATCAACCATTTTAAAATATTCATTGAACATCATCAATCACCATCTCTATTCCTCTTTATAATATTCTATGTATATTATTTATTTTCAATAAATTTTTATCGGTTTTGATAGCCACCACATCTTGTCGCAGAATATTCTTTTTTAAAATTTCATTATGTATTTTTTTTAAATTAATTTGCATTTTCTTTTATGTTCATTTGAATTGATTATGATGCCGATATTTTAAATTCAAGATTTGGACGGCTATCATTTCGATAATATATATATTCGGTACAGAACGAAGTATTCTAAATGTGTTTGTTTTGAAAATAATTGAAGAAAATGAGCTACGAGCAAAAATACGATTAGTAATATGGTAAACAACTCAACTGTGGCGTAATTCGTGATAATGTAGTGTCATTTTCGTGTAAAGACTGTACCCTTGGTTTGAAGTTAAAATCCTAGTGCGAACATAGTAAAATCCTGGCTTGTCTTTTTTCAGTTAACCTATAAACACTGTTTGCATGTAATGTGCACTTGTAACAAACATTTTGCTAACATTTTAATCTCACGTCGTCATCAGGTAATCTCTTCCATTATCCCTTTCGCTTAAGTTTGATGTTTATTGAACGCTACAATGGCGAATGTCTAACATAACGGAAATAGTGAAACCGATATTGATGTATCTGGACTTCAGTGGCGTAACACTGACTGCAGAGTTCGTGCTTAAAGCGTCGCGCAGTAGGAGTAGCTATAAACTTTTATTGAAGATGAAGCTGCTGAACGAGTTTTCGATTTTTAGATATTGTCTTGTTTGTTGTCGTTCCTAATGGTTTATGCTACTGTTAGACGAACATTTTTCTTTCCCCTACATGTTCCAAATTAAAAAAAAGAAGAAATAAACATATGCAAGGAGCCTGTACAATGTTAGCTAGAATTAAAAAGGAAAATATGAAGCAAGTTTGTTTGTTTAGTCAACTGTCGAAGACAGGTTGGAACAAGTGACACCAATAAGGCATCACTCATAAGGCAACTAACAAGCAAACATTCTCATGAAGGCAGATAAAAAAGTTATTTTTTTTATTCCACCATGTTAATAATGTCAAAACAAGTGCTTGTACAAATTTTGGCCACTTGAGCGCAATTAATAATAATAATAATAATAATAATAATAATAATAAATTTATTTATTTAATCTGCCAGAGCTAAGGCCAGTAGGGCAGACTCTAATTCTAATTGAATACAATTGGTTACATAGTTATTACATTAATATCTAGACCATAAAACAACATGAAAGTAAATAATGAAAGTTGGATAACTAATGTTAGTGTGACAATAATAAACACTGGTAAGAAATAGTGATGATGATAATAATAATAATAATAATAATAATAATAATAATAATAATAATAAAAATAATAATGAGATAATTTAAATATTTATTCTGTGATATATATAACCATTAAACATTGAGAAACCTGAAACAGCTATTATTGTTAACAAGAATTGTTAGAAAAATATTTCGTTAATCTATTCTTAAATTGGTTTGATGTCTGACAGTCCCTGACATGAGTCGGTAAGGAATTCCAAAGCCGAGGAACAGGCATTGTGAAAGAAGATGAATATGAGGATGTTCGTTGGGCGAGAATGGATAATATTGAGGAGTGTTGTGATCGTGTGTCTAGGTTATGATGGGTGGATAAATTTTGAAAACGAGACGCAAGATAGACAGGAGTGGAGAAATGCAATATGTGAAAGAGAAGGGAAAGACAGTGGATTTTCCTACGATCTTCTACAAGGGCCGTAAAAGAAATGTTTCCCTGAGACTGTTTACAAAAAGAAAACAACTTCAATGGAGAAATTTATTGGAACAGATACAACAACTGTTGAGATATTTTTCAACATATTCCCCACCGGAATTGAGAAGACGGCTGTCACACACTGGTTCCGATCCCAGGCGACAGACTTCTACGACACAGGGATACAAAAGTTGATCCCACGGTATGAAAAATATCTCAATTCCAGTGTGAAATATGTTGAATAATAGCTCAACAATTGCTGTACCTGTTCCAATAAATATTTACATGAAATTGTGTTTTCTTTATGTAAACGGCCCCAGGGAAACTTATTTTTACGGCCCTCGTAATTGTACTCGAGTGGCAAAAATTTGTATAAGCACTTTTTTTGACATTATTAACATCGTGGAAGAAAAAAATAACTTTATCTGCCCCCATGAGAATGCTTGCTTGTAAGCCAGGCCAGTTCCTTTCTCCCTATGAAGCAAGTGCTCAATTTTAATTATTTAGGGATGCAAGTGACATGCGACGACATATTGAAAAGTTATATGAATCATCAGGTAGAAAAGGCAGCAAAAATTTCAGAAAGCCTTCATAATACGAAATGGCATAACAAACGAAAGTTAGAATTTATAAATCAGAAATAAAACAAATCTTTATAATGGTCTATAGAAGGTGGCGCACATAAAGTGTTACAAGTTAGGCCTAGTTTTCCTTAAATGGATCAGTACAACTAAATGCTGATTTTTTTCATTAGAGAAGGTGGAGAGGCTTTCAGATTGCGTCACGGACGGCATCTCATGGGGTATGGGAGCACCTCTGATATTTTGAGTGGAATTATGGTTTTTTTTTATTCTGATTCTCGTCAACAATTTGGAAAACTTTCCTTTGAAACTTTTTTTTCTAAATTGTTATTTTTAGTGGTGATAATTTTATGTGCTAAGATCCCTCAAATATGCATGCAAATATCCACTTAAAATGCCGAAATATGCATTTATATAATATGCACTAAAAGCTGAAAAGTCGGTAAATTTGCTTAATATAGCATCCCACGAAAAACCAATTTGATACAGACAATTCATTTTCTTTCATGACTGTATGACATTTATTTATTTATTTTCATATGGCCCTTAATGAGCTATTGCTCTACCTAAGGCACTAGGGCAGACTCGGCTAATTTCGCGATACTAAAGTTTTCGTAAAAAAATAAGGTTCAGTTATAAAACAACAGTGTTTTTAATGTACGTACATTATTAGGGTTCAAGTTACATGTCAACATTTTTACCTCAAATTTATGCAATAATTACAAACAGGCAATACATATAAACAAAAAATTTGGCACTCTAGAAGGGTTGGTATAATTTCATGATAGTACGAGGGTATTTTCGTGATAGTCCTTAAATTCGAAATAATTTAAACATGTTCAATCAAATTTTAAATTTCTTTGTCAGAGTCATATCTACAACTCAAATAATTAAAGTGTTTTGAAAGGTATTGATATGTCTCATTAAACCATTGATCACAACTGACACAATGAATATGAATAGTAGTATTGCAATGGGTCTATATATTTGTGTTTTGTCTTGTTGTAACTGAACGACAATTTTTTTACTGGAGTGCTTGCTGTTGAGTTTCTTCACAATATTTTACTTAGTATGCACTATCACCTTTACTTTTTAACTTCGCTCAAGAATATGCCATCAGGAAAGTTCAGGATAACAGAGAGGGTTTGGAATGGAACGGCTTACATCAGCTTCTTGTCTATGCGGATGACGTGAATATGTTAGCAGAAAATCCACAATCGATTAGGGAAAACACAGAAATTTTACTTGAAACAAGTAAAGCGATAGATTTGGAAATAATCCCGAAAAGACAAAGTATATGATTATGTCTCGTGACCAGAATAGCCTATTGTACGAAATGGAAATATAAAAATTGGAGATTTATCCTTCGAAGAGGTGGAAAAATTCAAATATCTTGGAGCAACAGTAACAAATGTAAATGACACTCGGGAAGAAAATAAACGCAGAATCGATATGGGAAATGCCTGTTATTATTCGGTTGAGAAGCTTTTGCCATCTAGTCTGCTGTCAAAAAATCTGAAAGTTGGAATTATAACAGAGTTATATTACCGGTTATTCTGTTATTCTATATGGTTGTGAAACTTGGACGCTGACTTTGAGAGAGGAACAGAGAATAGGGTGTTTGAGAATAAGGTTCTTAGGAAAATATTTGGGGCTAAGTGGGATGAAGTTACAGGAGAATGGAGAAAGTTACAAAACGAAGAACTGCACGCATTGTATTGTCCACCTGACATAATTAGGAACATTAAATCCAGACGTCTGAGATGGGCAGAGCATGTAGAACGTATGGGCGAATCTAGAAATGCATATAGAATGCTAGTTGGGAGGCCGGAGGGAAAAAAACCTTTGTGGAGGCCGAGACGTAGATGAGAGAATAATATTAAAATGGATTTGAGGGATGTGGGATATGATGATAGAGACTGGATTAATCTTGCGCAGGATAGGGATCGATGGCGGGCTTATGTAAGGGCGGCAATGAACCTCCGGGTTCCTTGAAAGCCATTTGTAAGTAAGTAGGTAAGTAAGTATTTATTCGTTGGAGCATGTTGTTTCCGCTGTATGCAGTGAACGACTGAACTCCCGGCACCTTCATATATCACCGCCTGCTTAAGATCACTGTAATCGGTGGTTGTCTTATGCTATGTAAAGGGACTGCATGACGTAGACCAATATTTGAGCCGGTCAGAGCAAAAGTGGTGTAAGTGAAAATTGGGTAATGAGGTTTAAAGTAAAAATTCTGTAAAATACAGCGCAAAGCAGCAATTAATATGGCCTTCTTGCTATCCACTGACTACTAATAGTTTAAATAAATTGATTATTGATTGCTACTTTGCGCTGTATTTTACAGAATGTTTACTTTAACTCTCATTCTCCATTTTTGACTTACACCACTTCTGCTCTGAACGGTTCATTTAAAACCCTATGCGCACATAACTTGGTCATTATAATTCAAAATTTTCTTCAGCAAAATAATTTTTGAGAATATTACCAAGTCAGATTTACGGTTTATAGCCTACTATTGGTTTTCTTCTTCGAAACAAAATTAACTCTCGACTTCCAGAGAATATTTTAGAATGACATGTTCTCAGTTCCCAAGTGTATGTTTGGAATTTCGGAACGGAAAAGAATATTTTCAATTATACGTGTAGTGGATTGTATTAAATGTGTAACGTGTTGAAGATAGGCCTGGCAAAGATTTAAATACCACTCCGATCCGCAAACTGCAGATATTAATTTCAATTACGCATTCCTGCAGGTTGCATGCCAATATTGTCCGTTCACAATCCCCAAATGATTACTGTTTTCAGTTGCTGTATATACATTTCATGCTTAAAACTGTTGTTATTACTGAGTTTTCGGTCGCTGACCATCACACGCATTCCTGAACCTTGGTCGAACAGTTTCAAAGGCAACAATCTATATGAAGTGAAGAGGGATTTGGAAAATGTTGTAATATTCCCTCATAGTTTGCAAGCTACGCCAGAAATTCATTAAGTACAGAGCGAATGCTTGTGTGAAAGCCCTATTTGTTTATCTGTCCTGCAGGATCATTCAACCATAATGTGGTAACGCAAGGGATTACATTTGACTTCCAATTCCAGCCTCAGTTGGTTCGTACTAATTTTATGTTTCTGTTGTACAGTCGTCGTCATTATGGCCCTATACCCCAAGTCAGACTAGACTTCCTCCAGTTTTGTCTGTTTTTTTTTATAGTTTCAAATGTTTATTTCTTCAGGTTATTCTTTGTTGTAATAACATTCGTTGGCCTTCTATAGTCCTCTCCTTTGTGCAAAATTAGGCCATATTGTTCTTTTGAAGATCCGTTAATGATTGATTAAAATAATATGGTTTATTCTTTAGATCTCGTAACATCTGATATTTGAGGTCATCTTTGAAATTATTTTAGTCCCTTCTTTCATCTAATCATCCAGTTTCCTACAACAAAAGAAATAAGGTTAGACTTTTTCTATTGCTGATGATGAATATACAGGACGATTCAAAACCTCTGCGACAAACTCTGAGGGGTGATAAGATTGAACAACCTATGTCTTTTGACGCGTCGTTTCGAAATTACCGTTGAAAATGTTTTTGCGCGGGCGTACGTCAATGTCTGCGAATGTGTGCACCGCTGTTTGTTTGTTGAGATGTTTGTAAGAGACGTGAAGGGTTGTTGTTGGTTTACTTTTAATGTTCAATACCTTTTCCTTTCAGTTCAGGGTAATCATCAATTGAGAACGGATGTCTACGAGGTCTTCCACCAATGCGCCGGGGACGAAGAGACCCATCGTCTCGAAGGCTCTGATAAAGTCGAGGGTGATTTCTGTTTTGAAACTGTTGTTGGTACATGTGGAGAGCTCTTATTCCGTATCCGCGAGCCTCCCCATAACACATTACCATGTCGGCTAACTCGGGAAAAGTGTAGACATCCATTCTCAACTGATGATTAGACTGAACTGAAAGGAAAAGGTATTGAACATTAAACTTAAAGAAACAACAAACCTTCTCGTCTCTAAGAAATATCTCAACAAACAAACAGGGGTGCACACATTCGCATACATTGGCATACGCCTGCGCAAAAACATTTTCAATAGTAACCTCGAAACGCCGCGTCAAAAGACATAGGTTGTTTAACAAAAAGTTTGTTAGATCTATCACTCCTCAAAATATGTCGCACAGGTTTTGAATCACCCTGCAGGAATTCACGATGTTTCGAAGCTTGGATCTGCCTTCCTCTTTACATGAACAAAAAGCGTGGGGAGATAAGAATAACTAATGTTTCTCTTTGGAATGGTTACAAACGGCTACAGTACTTCATTCACCAACATTTGCCAACAGAGCGCGCGGTAATGTAGGCTGGAAGTGAAATAATCCTGCAGATTGAAAGGAACGATAGGATACACTTTAATGAATAGAATACTTGTATTACGTTTTGTGATTAAATGCAAGGTTAATTAGAAAATTTAGTTGAAAATTTCAGCAGTCTGGCAGCATCGTCGTTAACGTACTCTTCTTTCTTCTCGTAATACAGATGTAAGAGGTCAACGAACTCAGGTCTGTCTGGTTTAGTGAACTATCTCCCATCTCCCTTTCTGGCTACAATGTTGCAAGCTGGTCGCACCGTTCAGTGGCTTGAAATTAGTGGTTGCTTACATTAAATGTACGCGAAAACAGTCCACTCTATTGAAATACAACAGAATAATAAATAATCATTTATTAGATGTTCTATCGATATGGATAAAAATCACGATCCTACTCGGAATATTACCGAACTTTTTTTTCTAAAAAAAACTATGGACTTTCCACCAATATGGTGTTACACTTTTTTGTTGCATAGAATATGAGCTATTCGCTTTAAATTCTGCAGGGTTATTTCACTTCCACTCTGTGTAGGCATAAGGATGAAGATCATATTCAGGTCCCAAGACACTGTGTGAATGAAAGGAACAGACAATGAAATTGAAACAAAATATATGTAGAGTGTAGGATAAAACAGTATATTTGAAGTGTAAACAAGGTACAGCACCAACGAAAGTGAAGTGAAAGGAATCCGCCGTCTTCTAGGAATTTGGAAATGTATTGTTGATATGGCAGGAGACTATGATAGGCCTATATGAAGTATGTAATGTCAAAAGTAACCTTAATAAATTTAATGTGAAACTAACTATGTTGCCATTACTTTTCAATGTCCGATTATGTTGTGATCTTCGATATTTATCTTCGAGATTCTGTTTTATACGTATAGTTATTTTTTTTCAGTTTCTTTTATATTTACCTGGAGGGGGGGGGGAAATGCTCTTAGGTAGATTTTTTCTTTCAATTAGGCCGTTTTTGAGTAAGTCGCTATTTTGTATTAAGTATTTTCTGATTGAAAAGACTTATTTTTTGTAGGAAAATATGTGTATTGCAAATAGACCATTCTCTAACGGATTGATTCGCAGGTACTGAGTTTGAACAAAGTTCTACCATTAATTCTGTAGTGCTCGGGAAAAGTGGCACAAGTGTCAAAAATGTTAATTTTACAGGAGAAGGGAAAAAACTGTCTTCACACTGATTTATGTCGATTTGATTTTCTTCTGTATGAATTATTGTAATGGGAGAAATACTTAGTCTCTTTTCCCAAGTGAGCAGATGTTCCGTAAGTTGTCAAGAAATTAATAAAAAATGTTTGTGGAAACTGACTTATACCACTTTTCTTAAGCATTGCAGAATTATAAGGAAGACTTGTTGTGTACATGCATGCATATATACATATACATACGTGCATTCATTCATAGTGCACTGCCAGAGCAGGTCTTTCACCGCAAACCCAGCTTTCTCCATCTTTCCTATTTTCTGCCTTTTTGTCTCCTCATATGACCCATATATTTTAATTTTGTCTATCATCTGATATCTTCTTCTGCCCCGAACTCTTCTCCCGTTCACCATTCCTTCAGTACATTCTTCAGTAGGCAGTTTCTTCTCAGCCAGTGACCCAACCAATTTCTTTCCCTCTTTCTGATCAGTTTCAGCATCATTCCTTCTTCATCCACTCTTTCCAACACAGCTTCATTTCTTATTCTGTCTGTCCACTTCACATGTTCCATCCGTATACATACATAACATAGAATACATAAGTACATAGGTCTACAGCACATGCAGTCCATAACGTAGATACAGGAGCCTACATAAATACATACATAATATAAAAAAATTCTTTACCGAGAACGTAAAATTAAGTTTACATAGCCTAGATCAGAAGTCTGAATTTCACCTAGAAGCATATGTTCATAGACTACGAAGTACTGGATAATAAAACGTGAATGTAGTTGCGCGCATACAGTATGTAACAATCCGTCATTTGATTTAAAAGTTACGGTACTGTGTTTACATCTGCACGCTGACAGGAAAGCAAATTGTTCATTTATCCGACTAATTTAATCATAAACTACTCCTTGTTCTGCAGGATTGATGTAGGGATAGATTACTTGTTTCTTATGGAGAGACTCTTGTTTCCAGTTCTTAGTTTTGACATCTCACAGGGAATAATGCATGATTATCGTCTTCTCTTCTTTCTTTTTCCTTCTTTTAACGTCGTTGTCGCCATTACCACCACTACAATTTTAATTTTCTTGTACTTCTATGGATTATATTGTTAAATTCTGTTGCAACTTCAGTATATAAAATAGATTTTGTACTCTAACGGCGTTATGTATATTGTTCGAATTTCTGTTTGTGCAATTAAATATATTTCAAATGTAGATGGCTAGAAACAGCGCCACTCTTTAAATATCAAGGTTTATTTTTATATCTGCTGTCTCTGATTTAATTTTGAATCTTTTATAAACAGGTGTGTTCATAATACTATTTCGTATCAAGAAACTGTGCACAAACGTTGAACATAGGGTCTGTGTTGTGGTGGGAAACATTTGAAGATACCACAACGTGATAAGAAAATGGAGAATTTTTTAATGCATTATACAGACTTCCCACCTTAGGGTGGAGCTCAGAAGTCTAATTTACACTGACCATATTTAATGCTGCGTATCGTATTTCTCTGTGGTTTATATTTACGAATTCATACTGTTGGGTAACTCCTTGGTTTTTCTGAACCGACACATGCGAGGTGCCAGGCCCGCCTCCCGTAAATCCGGACTACACGAAATATAGTGAGTGGTTTCTACGAGGGTGTATCGGAAAGTAACGCACAATAATTTTTTTCTGCGTTGATATTGCGGTTGGGATGTTGACATTTCACCGAGATGTAGTTTGAAGTTTTCACTACAGACACAATTTGTTTTGCATGTGCAGCTCTACCGAGAGAAACGTGAACTACGCAACAAAGATGGCGCGCATGTTACTGTCGTCAACTTGTAAAGAGCAGCGAAGTGATGTGCGATTTTTTATGAGCTAAAGGACATAACCCGAGTGAAATTCACAGGCACATATGTGGCGTATGCGGGGAAGACTGTATGGACCGTAGCAACATCTCCAAGTGGTGCGGACTCTTCTCAGACGGCCGTGAGAACCTTTGTGATTCGCCACGTTCCGGGCGGCCGGTAACAGCTGCAACCCAGCGGAATGTCACAGGCATTGAGGCGGAAATTTTGAACGACCGGCGGATCCAACTGCGAACCTTATCTCAGCAGTTCAACATTTCATACGGTGCGGTGTACAACATCGTGTATGACACATTAAAATTTCATAAAGTTAGTGCCCGCTGGGTGCCTAAGAACCTGACAGACGACCACAAGGGCTAGCGAATAATGACCTGCTTGGACCACTTAAGGCGTTACGCTGCAGAAGGGGATGTCTTTCTGAAAGGAATTGTCACTGGTAATGAGTCATGGGCGTACCACTACACGCCCGAAACAAAGCAGGCCTCTATGGAGTGGAAACATGCTGCTTCCCCAGTAAAGAAACAATTAAAGTAACACAATCTGCTAAGAAAGTGCTTGTAACAGTGTTCTGGAATAATGTACAATTTGGTCATTAAATTAGTGGATGTGAAAGCTGTGGACAAAAAGAGAAATTGTCTTAAAGTGAGTGGACCTTAAATGGGTATTAATTACAATGGCCAAAGTAATCAGCGTATTCCGAATCTCAGCGCTGAGCAATCAGATGGCTCACGGTGTTCTGAATTTCAGCGATGATGTCAGCGCTGTAGCAGAGCTTTCATTAGCGTGCAGAGGTGATGGCAGTATCCATCCGCCGCCATCAGTGAATCTGATTGGTTCTCGTAAAGAGCGAGAATTGGCAGACAAATGACATCATGCACTGTTGTGTCTTGGCCGTGTGTTCTGGTGTATTGTTTGTAATGAGCACAACGTAAAAAAATATTAATGGCTTATGAAGTAACATGTTGATGGGTCAGTTATTATTACTGGTTCAATAAATAAATTGTTTATTCTCTCTTCTCTTTGAGGGAGATGACAGTATGAATATTTCACAAATCTTGCTAGCTTAGCACATACAACAACTTGTACAGCCGCCATGATAGCCGTTGAACTTTCCAGCAGTTTTGTTCCTATTTCGCTGAAGCGTGACGTCATTTATGTCCACCATTCGGATTACGCAGAATGTATTCAGGGTGTTAAAAAGTATTCAATATTTTAGCAGGTGCTAGTATGCATCAAAGCAAGAAAAAAATGTCTAATAAACATGGGTCCTACAACACATATTTTCTGAGATCTGGACACTTGTTCATAGGAGGTGCTCAAGTGACATCCATTCATGGCAAAGCATTCCTCTGTCCTTCGGCGTAAGGAATCACGCACTCTTTGAAATTGACCTGGTTTGGAACGAGCAGGCCAAGGTGTGGGGCCTCCCCAATCAATCCAGCAGTCCTGAAATGTCAGCGTCAAGTGTTCACTCTCACTGCGGAAAAAATGTGCTGGTGTGCCATCATGCATGAGCCACATCTGTAGTCTTTGCTGACATGGCACATACTCCAGCAAGGTAGGCAATACGTTAATAAGAAAGTCCTGATAACGAGCCCCAGTTAATATCTGTGTGTAGCACGTATGGTCCTTAATCTATCACCAAGAACGCCTGCCCATACGTTGATTGAGAATCGGTGCCGATGCCTTGTTTCTTCAACTGCATGGAGATTTTCATCACCATACACATGTTGATTATGAAAATTCACAACACCATCTCTACTGAACCCCGCTCATATCCGCAACCAATCTTTTCTTTTCAGTATTCCTTGCGACGTATCAGTACTCCGTGCCTGGGGTATCAACTACGGTATGATTTTCTGGTAGCCTGCTGTATTGTAGAGCAGAGAAATGCATTGCCATAAATGAATGTCACATTGAGCACCTCCTATGAACAACTGTTCAGATCTCAGAAAGTATATGACGTAGGATCCATGTTTATTAGACTTATTTTCTTGTTTTGATGCATACTATCACCTCCTACATATATGTATACATAAATATGATTGGACATTGTGCATATGGACGACGTGTCTTCAAACCGTTCTGCTGCTTTAAGCAAGAGCGGGGGAGGGAATTGCCCTTTGAATGGCACGAGATTACAGACTATTTTATTTTCGAAAGTTTCTGAACGTCTTCAATCTAAATCACCTAGCTATGCCAGCGGGGGTACGAACCGTTGATAGAATATAGCCGAGGATTGCTATGGAACGCTCGGCAGGGGTGGAAGGGTTGCGGCAACAGGTGGCTGGCTGCTTGGGAATCTTGAGTAATTGCGTTTTCCACAGGGGAGACCGATGTTCCAACTTAATCTGCAGGAAACCAACTGGATTATCTGCATGCATGTGTACTGCCCTCATATCCTTTGACGTGCCGAGGGGTTATGAAGCCTCAGTGAATCGCACCCCTTTAAATTTGTTACACGTAAATGACTACCTCATTTGGCGTTCATATGATCTGTAGAGATACTAATTACTTTTGTTTAGACTGGGGAGGAGGAGGAATTTTGAAGTAGTGCCCTAAGGGAACGAGAGTGAAAATGTGTATTCTCTACATGTTTGTTATCCGCTGTTGTTTGTTCCTGAAGTTAGCCTCTGTCTTTTACGCGGCGGATAGCACACATGGCGTTCGTGTAGAGGAATTCTTGTATTTTATAGTCATTATGACGTGGTTAGCCTATATTCATTTCATTCATAGTTTTCTGCCCAATGGCAGGTCTTTCTCCCTTTTGTTTTGTTTTTTAATCTTCTCACCATTCGTGAGCTGCCGCAAGGGACAAAGAGTACTTAACCATATAAATGTTTACAAGTTCACTGAAGCTTTGATTTTGTTTTGACAAAAGAAACTCCTAACAAGTACAGAGCTGAAAATACATTTTTAGATTACTTACTTACTTACTGGCTTTTAAGAAACCCGGAGATTCATTGCCGCCCTCACATAAGCCCGCCATTGGTCCCTATCCTGAGCAAGATTAATCCATTCTCTATCATCATATCCCACCTCCCTCAAATCCATTTTAATATTATCTTCCCATCTACGTCTCGGCCTCCCTAAAGGTCTTTTTCCCTCCGGCCTCCCAACTAACACTCTATATGCATTTCTGGATTCGCCCATACGTGCTGCCCATCTCAAACGTCTGGATTTAATGTTCCTAATTATGTCAGGTGAAGAATACAATGCGTGCAGTTCTGTGTTGTGTAACTTTCTCCATTCTCCTGTAACTTCATCCCTTTTAGCTCCAAATATTTTCCTAAGCACCTTATTCTCAAACACCCTTAACCTATGTTCCTCTCTCAAAGTGAGAGTCCAAGTTTCACAACCATAAATAACAACCGGTAATATAACTGTTTTATAAACTCTTTCACATTTTTTGACTGCAGACTGGATGATAAAAGCTTCTCAACCGAATAATAACACGCATTTCTCATATTTATTCTGAGTTTAATGTCCTCCCGATTATCATTTATATTTGTTACTATTGCTCCAAGATATTTGAACTTCTCCACCTCTTCAATAGATAAATTTCCAATTTTTATATTTCCATTTCGTACAATATTCTCGTCACGAGACATAATCATATACTTTGTCTTTTCGGGATTTACTTCCAAACCTATCTCTTTACTTGCTTTAAGTAGAATTACCGTGTTTTTCCCTAATCGTTTGTGGATTTTCTCCTAACATATTCACGTCATCCGCATAGGCAAGCAGCTGATGTAACCCGTTAAATTCCAAACCCTCTCTGTTATCCTGGACTTTCCTAATGGCATACTATAGAGCAAAGTTAAAAAGTAAAGGTGATAGTGCATCTCCTTGCTTAAGCCCACAGTGAATTGGAAACGCATCTGACAGAAACTGACCTATACGAACTCTGCTATACGTTTCACTGAGACACATTTTAATTAAGTGAAAATATATCTAGTTTTAGAGAAAGGTAAGAATTACGAAAAAGTAAAGTGTGCTAATGAACTTAGTTTTATTTTTGATATAGTTGATGCTTCAGTAAAGCAATTTATCCTTTCAATGCAGCTAAGGTTACAACCGGAATAATAGATGTAGGTATTCCAAGCCTCTTAAACACATCTTTCGTGAAGAGAGTAGCGGTACCTTTTGCTCCAACCAGAAGTCTGATTACTTCAAGCTCTTTTAGCCGGTAGTTTTGGAGGTAATAGGGAATGGTGAGATTGTACATATTCTTTTTTTTTCCTATCCACTTCTGCCAGCTGTTCCTCATTCGTTTCGAAACGCACAGTGGGATCAATTATGACTTCAGATCTTGTAGATTTCTTGAAAGCTATTGTAGACTTACGACTCTATGCAGCTATGGTTAAAAATATTGATTACTGCATGCCTGTTGATTGTTTTTATTTTGATTTTGTGACAACACTAACACCAAGATGAGGATTTCACCTATGATCTGGATTACTTTATTGAGGAGACAACGTTGTAATCTTACTTGTACAGTGTGCACGAACATCTTCACTTACTCATTTAACATCTTGTGCGGTGAGTGTGTCAATATTATTAAACTTTCGTTATATAAGTTTTATGGGCCACTCATACACAATTTCCTCAGCTTTCTCTTTGTTCAACGTTTCTGTCAGTTAAGGAATTTAATTTTTTGTCTAAACAGAACTTCTATTGCATATGCATCATTCCACACTAGTGATGTGTTTCTAAAAAATAGTACTTAAAAGTATCAAACAACAAACGTTTCTTGCCCTTTTTACTGTACATCACCTCAAATTCTATGTTACAACACCAACGCAACGGAACAAGATGACTTTCAACTGAATTCTATGAACAACTAAGAAATTTAGTATCGATGTAAATGTTTGATAGGCCTAATTTAATTTATTGGTCTGACCCAATATTTTGGGTTTGCCGTGCGACACAGAATAGCTCACAATAAAATTTAAAATGAAAAATTATATAAACAGGTTTCAGATAAAATTGATTAAGACATAAGAAAAAAAAATAGAACCAAATTAATTTAAATTGAATGTACACCATAAAGATGCTGACGAAATATCGCTACAGAAAATTTTATTATGGTGGTGACGATGGCATCTTGAAGAGCTCTCGTCAGCTTGTATTTTTCCCTCCACTTTACAAAGGCTTTCGGAATGGTGCCTGTCGCTCCGAAGAAGAGACCGGTACTGTGAAGATGAAATATCATGAAATCTATTAAACATACTCGGGAAACACTTTGGACACAATAGTTCTTTTTATCGTATGTCATTCGGGTACCACCTAGATCTGTTTTAAATAGAGTTGGGAGCCAATTCGAATATCTCGGTCCCGAATTCTGTGAAGAGCATGGATATTAATTTTTTACACAGAGCGACAGCTTCAAGAAAAGAATATTACTTTAGTCTGCTGAGTTTAATATTTCGGAATGATCTTTCACCCATACCGTTCGTAACCCAAGATTACCAAATTTTTTTCACACTTTCCGGGGACAAATATTCACATATGAAAATATTACCATGGATTTCTGTTAGTTTCTGTTCACCTGTATTGGTTTTACAAGATTTAAAGAATTAAAATACTCAGTCTAGTCTATTTTCATAATAAAATATTCATTTTACTTACTACTTAAACTACTGGTATTTTTCAGAAAAGTGGTTTTTAGGCAGGTCTTTCCTGGATCCCAGTTTTGCAACAAATTTCTGACTGGTCATATTGAAGTTGGTTAAGCTAACAAGCATGGCTCTAACAATTTCTAAACTCATTCTGAATTTTTGGGATGTGCACTTCATGTTCATTGAAGAAAAACTTTCTCAACTGAAGCATTACGTCCAGAAAGAGAGAGATAGTTCGATGAACTTCTGAAATTGTGAAAAGCTAATCCTTTTCTCAGAGGAAAGAAAAAATAAAATTTCGCTCCATTTTCTTCATTTCACTTTGGTATTTTATCCCAATTCATATAATTTTTCAAGCGGAAAATTTCATCAAATAAATTATCTTCATCCAGATCAAGTTCATCTACATTTGAAGAAAAGTGATGAACTTTCTTTTCAAATTTTTTTCTTTGTGCAGGAGATCTCAGCAATATACTTTCCATAGATATGTTATGTTGTGAATGAATAATTCAGGCACTGAGAAATTCTATGGCAGTATAAGAACCGCCTTCTTCTAAAGTAGCCCTGGGCGTAAGAGGGGAAGTGAAAGGGACGGTGAAACCCTAGCACATGTCCTTTTCGCTTACACCGCATTACAAACAAACGCAGAGTAAGGCTGTGTGTATCAGTGGTGCGACCAGCGAGAGCCGAAAGTTCGTAAAAGCTGTGATGCCCACAGATACAATCCATCACTGACTTTCCTATCTCCTCGTACCGCTCTAAAACTTTACTGTATCAGCCGGGGAAGATGGAGCGGGGAGTTAAGGGTTGATCTTCAGTGACTCAATCGAGTTATTTACGAGGCCTGTTCTAAAGATGCCGAAAGTTGCTTAATTGATGATGAAACAAATTTATCTTCTTTTCTGAAGTTCATTATTATTTTACAAACCTCCCCTAAAATAGGGGTTGTCCTGAAGGACAAAGTATACCAAATATATAAGTATTAGTAAATACGTACAGTTTTATGTAAATGTTTTCGTGAGAAATATAATAATTTTTGTGTTATTAATTTACTTTATATATGTGATTTCTCAGCGATAGATTGAATATTTTAGAGCAGGCCTGCACAAGGTTTGCGCTCTCCGAGCCGGCTCACAGCTCATGAGCGGAATGCAAGTATTAGCTGCGCTCTGTTATGAGGGTGGACTGGAAGAAGGGGTGATCTCGTACAAAATGTACACAAAAGAAAGTACTATTACGAGTGCTTATGAAATAAATTCCCGTCCAGTGTTTGCAAAACTATCTTGGACTATTATTAATTAATAAAGAAATATTTATTGTACAGAAGTAATAGAAATTCTATAGCTACTTAAATGTACAATATCATTTTGTTATATTTTTATTTATCAGTACATCAAAACGAGGTTTTATGCTGTTGGCAGCTGAAAGGAACAATAGCCCACTGATCATGATGAAACATCAGTTACAGATGTTCGATGTCTGCCTTTATTAAAGTTAATTATAGAAAACAGTTGCTCACAAATATAAATGTTGAGCCAAACATAGCGATCATTTTCACAGCCAGCCTGTGTAGTCGTGGATATTATTGCTAATGGTTAGTCTTGTAAAACTCAACCAGGCTAGTCGTATTATTGAAACGATCTTTAGCCCTTAGGTCACATTGAAGATCAATAAGTTCGAGCTGTAAATCGTTAAATGTTAAATGTTATGTTCCGAAGCAACGTGAAACAGTTACTGAGAATAGGCCTACACTCCACTCCACTAGATAGCTGAGTGGTCGTTTCCCTCTCCTCTACCTATAGCAAGTCTGTCAATCTGACGTATCTTCCTCCGCTCCGAAAGAGCGCGCGCGCTCGTTGAGCGCTGTTTGTGCAGGCCTGTTTTAGAGCTGTCAAAGAAACAGTCTTGGCCAAATTTAATAATATTTTTTTTTTGTAATAGTGCCTCTAGCACCCACTAATAACCCAATAATTTCATTGGTTTGTAACTTATCATAGTAGGCCTACATAATAAGGAACAGTTGGACTATAAATTTGATTCTTCTCGTTGTTGGCATAGTAGGATCTATTATATAGCCTATTGTGTTGTTAAATGCTAATATATCAACTCGCCGACAGCTTCCTGTTTCCGATTGACCCTGCATTTCTTCATAGGTGGTATATTCCTTGTCGCGAAGAGCTTGAGAGATTGCGGACTTGATTTTGTGGTACCTGGCATTGCGTAATGTCTCACCTTGCGGGCAAGATCCAAGAACGTGGGCAAGAGTTTCTATCCCGTTGAAGCAGTGGCGACAATGGTTACTGTCCATGAATCTGCCCGTAATAGCGCGTACAGCCGCAACATTACCGACATTGCATTACTGTTAAGCTTAATAACAATAAGGAAGACTCGACTGGTGTTACGTCCTTACGTTATTATGATATGAAAAAGCGGTAAAGTTTCATTAGCAAAATTCATCCGCAGGAATGTGCAAGGATCATTAAACTATATTAATAATTAATATTGAATTCCGAAGATAAGTGAGGACATTATAAAATCAGGTGATATTTCAAGGACTAATTCTGTGGTGTTTGGGTAAAGGGAGATAAGTCATAAAAATGAGTTCGGAGATAAATGAAAATTAAACTTGGAACCCTTATTGCAAATAATTTTCTACACAAATAAAACACATCAACTGCCAGTATGCTTTGATTTTTTCACACCCACTTGTATAATTTAACTTGTGTGTTCATCTGGGGAACAAAATTCCACCTGGACAAAAAAATGACTTATACCCCTATATCCGAACACCACAGAATTATGTCCAGAGACAAAAATAGAAATTTGGGAACTTTCTCCGGAAAATGGGGAGGTCTGGTAACCCTAACCCGATTACAGAATTCATTGTCCTGATTTATGTTTTAATAAATAATTACTTTATTAGTATTAGGGTATATTGCCGTTGCTGAATATATTAATGTGGGTTGGTGCTACAGTAAGGAAAATATTGCAGTGAGAAGCGATTGTGAGAAGTAATTCAGTGACGAGCTGCAGTGTGTGTGATCTCGGAACCAAACTTTTCGAATATGCAGCAATGTCGGTGAACGCAAGTTCAGTGTTGCTCTGCTGACGCCAGAGTGCATTGACTGGATCTCCAGACTTCGTAGCGGTCCCGGCTTTCTATTTATCAATAATTAGCGTTAGACCTCGCGAATACCGTTGTGTGATCGCGAGTGAATGATGGGAAGTGTCACAGTGCGTGTGGTGGTCGGGCCTGTGCTTGTGTGTGTGACGAGGAGCAGCTAGTGCGGCGAGTCACGGAGGAGGCATGACTCGCTGGTGGTGGCTCACAATGTGCAACCCCCAGGCGCCGCCTTGCGACGACTCGGCTACCTCCACCCAACGTGAGTATCCGCATGTGTATGCAGCCTTCTTTCCTTTTATAGACCAGAATGTTTTACCAGTGGCGGCTGGTGGTAATTTTTCATGCGTATGCGATACCAATAAGTAACGCCCATTTTTTGGCCCCACAATATTGTAATGAGTGTAAGTGTGCACGGGTATTCAATACGGCACGTGCTCTTCAGTATACACTCTGCTCACAATCGCAGCAAATAACACACGCTACAAGGTCACTCTACAACAGGTTCCTTACTCCTAAACAAGTACAGTATACTTCAGTTTAGCAATGGTTATGAATTTACTAAGATTATTATTACAGAATATATCTGTTATGGTAACAATTAATATTAAAGGAGAAAAATTCGCTCCGGCGCCGGGGATCGAACCCGGTCCTTGGTTCTACGTACCAAACGCTGTCACCATTGAGCTACGCTGAAGTCCAATTCACAGCACCAGATCGAACTCCCCTCCTCCAATGTTTTTCCCTTTTGTCGTCTGACTCCAAGTTTGGCATGTGTGTTGACATTTTATTAAGTCAACAAGAAGCGCACTCAGTTGAGTGACTTCGTGGCCGGGATTCCACAGTAATGTGCATAGTAATCCGCACAAAAATATGTACTGTTGCTAGAAGAATTTACTAAAGATTATTATTATTATTGTTACCATAACGGATCATTTCTGTAGATAAAAAAAAAATCTTTAGTAAATTTTTCAAGCAACATACATTTCCAAGAAGTTGTAAACTTTTTTCCACTACCGATTCCATCTTTTGTCACTTAAACAAAGATGTTTGAACAGTATAACCTTCAGTGCTCAGGTCACTTTGGGATTTACCAGCGAAAGAAAGGGAATGAGAGAAGTATTAAAAGCAAGTCTCCAGGTCCCGTTACTGTTGTTGCTTGCACGCACAAGTCACGCGTACTTTGAAGTCTCTAATCCTTTCTCACACACCTCTTTTTCAGACAATACACAAACGGTTTTTCCCGATCTCTGAAAGAAAGTAGAGATAGATATAGTCTCTTCACTGTAGCAAGTAGAATAATATGTTAGTTTGGGACTGAAGTTGTATTAAACATCTCCAGCTTTCGTGATTATTGCAATATTTGTCATTGAGAAAGTGAGTGCATACCTAAGTAGTAAACTACATGGTTATGTACGCGTATTCGGTTCAGATACGCTATTTACCAATGATACTGTTCTGATGTGCAAAGTTTGTGAAATAACAATTAACCATGAAAAAAAGTATTTTATACTTCATTTTGCAACAGCGAAACATAAGACTAGAATTACCAAAATTACATAGTGAGCCGCCTGTCAGAGAGAACGTTTTTCATGGTGAAAAGATCTTTCTACTTCTTATGAAGTACCGTATGGGATAGTTTATTAAGTATTTGTCTACTTTTTGTCTGTTCCCATGTTTAATAAATGCCTATTTCACTGCCTATTTTTACTGTTTTTAGTGCCTATATGCCTGCCTATTTTAACCAAAATAAATGCCCAAACATCCGCGCTAATAATAAATAAGGGTTGCAGCTATGTTTGTTGTATCTTGAAAAGGTATTCATTTTGTGTTTCCAGTACTAAACTAATTTACAAAGCTAGGAAATAATGTAATTTTGTTATGTATATTTAGTTACAGTCTGTCTAAAATTACTATAATTATTGTGCCATGCCTCATTCTGAAATTTAAATCATGGAGTAGATATCATGGCTAATTGCATGAGCCGCCAGAGCGCACTATGGCAGTGAATTGCTTCTGTAGCGAAACTACAAACGACTTGTAACTGCTGCGACTGGCTCCATCTGTCTTTCTTTCTTTCAAGATTTTTTAGCACTTCTTGAGCACGAGTTCCCCATCCATATTCATGTTCATATTCTCAGTTTTACCTTACACTTGTCATATTCTGGCGAAATCTCCTGTTTTGTAACAGCACGACATCTTTCTAACCAAATATTTGTAACTGTCATGACATGACAATGGGTATCACGAGTTTACAAGGCTCATTTGTATGTAGAAAGGGAACTTCCGGCGGGGATCTTCTCCCGGAACTAGAAGCTCTTAGTATGGGGCTGACCTTGGATATAAAGACTCTTAGACAGGAGATGAATTGGAGAATAGATGCGGCTGCGAAGGAAAGTAGTTGTGATTGCCTGTATGGAAATGATATCGGGTCTTGGAACAGACATCGCGTCGGAAGGGGACGGTATTGAAAAGGGCGGGAAGGACGGAGAGGGGTTACAGTGCTGCAGCAGCTACGGGGCTGATAATGGGTTCACGGCAGATTCCAGTGTGATCCATAATCCAAATTCAATCAGCGGGGTGAGAAGTCGGGATGCACAAGTCCTGTTAAAGCAATTATGTAGAGGGCGTGTTTCAAGTGTCGGTGTCTGCCTGTGTGTGATTAGTTGATCTGTGGATCGTGCGATATCTCTTGTTTTAGATGTCAAATCCGATGTGACGTGGAGGCTTTATATTGTGAATTAATTCTGACAATCCTGTTTTAATGAGATGGTTATCGCGATATTGTGGTTAGCACTCTGCCATGTACAGGGTTATCAGTTTTTCCTCAATTTTTTTCTTTTCGTTTCAAAAGAAAATGAGATTAGGCCTATATTATATACAGTACATGGAACTTTTAATATATAATTACCACAGTCTAGTATATACAAGTCACGGAGCTTGAGTTTATGAGGGTACTAGGAACAATAGAATATAAATGATACTCGGGAGGAAATTAAACACAGAATAAATATGAGAAATGCCTGTTATTATTCGGTTGAGAAGCTTTTATCATCCAGTCTGCTGTCAAAAAATCTGAAAGTTCGAATTTATAAAACAGTTATATTACCGGTTGTTCTTTATGGTTGTCAGACTTGGATTCTCACTTTGAGAGAGGAACATAGGTTAAGGGTGTTTGAGAATAAGGTGCTTAGGAAAATATTAGGGACTAAGAGAGATGAAGTTACAGGAGAATGGAGAAAGTTACACAACATAGAACTGCACGCATTGTATTCTTCACCAGCCATAATTAGGAACATTAAATCCAGACGTTTGAGATGGGCAGGGCATGTAGCAAATATGGGCGAATCCAGAAATGCATATAGAGTGTTAGTTGAGAGGCCGGAGGGAAAAAGACCTTTGGGGAGGCCGAGACGTAGATGGGAGGATAATATTAAAATGGATTTGAGGGAGGTGGGATATGATGATAGAGACTGGATTGGTCTTGCTCAAGATAGGGACCTATGGCGGGCTATGTGAGGGCGGCAATGAACCTCCGGGTTCCTTAAAAGCAGTAAGTACTAGGAACAATAGGCTGTGCAGGTACTATTTCGCATTATCTGTAATGAGGCGATAGTAGCGATCCTAGTAGTTAGCAACTATCTATGGATGCATATTTAGTACGTATTGAGCTTCGTGACTGTATATAATAGACTGTGGAATTGCTGCAGTTTTGGACAAGTACTTTAAGAAGATTAAGGCCTGAGTTAACTAACATGTTACTAATTCACAATTAACTAATTATAATTGATAACTTTAATACGGTAGTTAAATCGTATTTAATTCGTTTGCATTTCACCAAACTAATATGCATTTAAAATAAAGCCAATTATTTTAATTCCCAATTAAGTCATCACGATCTTTGGAATCATAGTAAAATCACTGTCTAGTTATACCAGATCTGCAGAACTGTAGCTCTTGAGAGCGACTGCTTTCCTCCCCTTTCTTACCCCCACCCGCCTTTTTTTACCTGTGCGGTCACGGCGTTCTAGTTACGCTTGGCTGCATCAACATTCATTCTCGCGGCGGAAGTCGATCATCCCCAATAGAAGTGGAGTGAGGCTGACGTCATATTTCCCCTACTTGCGAGTTCTGCAGGCCTGAGTTATACAGTCACGAAGCTTGAGTTGTGAGGGTACTAGGAACAATAGACTGTGCAGGTACTATTTAGCATTGTCTGTGATGAGGCGATAGTAGCGATCCTAGTGGTTAGCATCTATCTGTGGATGCATATTTACTATGTATTGAGCTTCGTGACTGTATATACTAGACTGTGGTAAAATCGTCATTCCGAAGGCCATGTGCCTTGTTAATGTAAGTAATGACCTTTATAGTGAGTTCATTTGTAATATTACAACAAGATGTCATCATAAAGAGGTAACCTTGGAACATATGAAAATCATCGAAAACAAGAAGATGGATGGGCAGACTTCAGAAGAAATGAAGAAAGGTTAGAAATAAATAGAAAGAGTTGAGACGGTTCCTCGTATAGGATAAGGAGGTTTTGATCAGATTAGTATTTCGTGTTAATATTCTCATATGGATAGTAAGAAGCATGGACGTGTAAGTTCCAGAATCTGAGACGGAAGTAACAGGTGGGCAGGAAGACCGAAGCCAAGCTAGGCGGACAGGAAACAGGCGTGGAGTTGACTGATGAGGGAATGTATGGACATTGCCTGCGGGTGGTCAGTAAGATGACGCCAAGCCAGGTTCCAAAAGAGATGATCTGGTATATGTCAGAGAATTGTCAGGACGCCGGAAGTAAGGAGATGTTCTAGTTAACGAACAATTTTTGAAGAACGCGTCTTAAGTGACGTAAGTGTAATCATGGCCAATCAGGATTCTTAATAGAGACACGTGATATATAGATAGGAGGGCGAAATTGTATGTTTGGTGGTTGAAAGTAGAGGATAGATTTGGCAGATAGACAGAAGGCAGATAGACAGTGTTCGGAGAGGTCGCACTCCACATATTCTCGGCAAACCTAACTCGGAAGTATAACAATTTACGGACTTAGAATTTTTTAGTGGGTGTAGTAAGAAGTCGTGTGTTGCATTATTATTATAAGTCTGAATTCTTTCCTCTCATCACGTTATCAACTGTCCGTTATATTACTGGTGTTTTATAGTACAAAATATATAATTACGTGAGCTCAGAAATTAGTCTACCAACTTGCGGGAAGTGAGAGCGAGATATTATACACTTGGACGCGCATTTCTGCTAATCTGAAACGAACACTTAATAATAATAATAAACGTTTTCATAGTTCTTACCAACAACTTCTGGTGTGCGCCTACATCATTTCAACCTACGAGCACGTCTCCCAAACCCCATGTCCCGACCGTTTTGCAGCTGACCTGGGACCTCATCCTCTACCGGAGTAATCTCGAGGAGGCTGGCGCCCAAAATTAATCAGTGTACATAGTTAATTATTGACATCGACGTGCCTCCTTGAGATCCTTTCCATATATGACGGAGCTGGCAGCCGAGGGCAAGGAAAGGCGTCGTTGACAACGACGATCGACCACCGGCGACCGCTACATATTTTGGCGCCCCGACCACCGGCAACCGCTACATATTCTGGCGCACCAACGACGACGACCGCATCAGAGTGTTCAATACAAAAAAACCTCATCTCATTGTCTTCAGCAATATTGGAGGCAAAAGGAGATAAAATAAAAGTAGATGCAAAGAAATATCGTGCAACAAGCAAAATGGGAAAACTTCAAGGATTTATGCTATTCTAATGTATTCGATTAGGCCTACATGATAAATTTTTATTCATATTACTTTACTTGCCGTATTTTAGGTAACCGAAGATTGATTAAACGTTTCTTCAATAAATGTGTCATTTAAATCATATTATGAAGTACAGTACTTAAATATAATTGGGAAATTCTAAATCTCCTTCTGTACTATTCAAAATATACGGTGCTTCTGTTTTGCTTAGACTAAACTGCATTTGCAAATCCTTTTCGTCCATTGTATTAAAATACAGTAGTCTTCTCTTTCGGAAAATATTCTCTCCCGTCTTAGTGAGAAATTACGATTTTCAAATATCATATCCATCTTTGTCGTCGTCATGATGCGAATTATTGTCGTTAATGCAGGATTAATTATGTAAACGACCAAATATTGATCAATTAACTTAAATGTAGTTTAATGAGAACTTGACATCCAATTTGTGGTGATGAAATGCATTGTCACTTTAAGTGACAATTAAAAAGATTTTAAGTGGCAATTAAAGTTAAATATGTTTTCTGAAATCGGCCCTTAGACTAATTGAATATGAAGTTTACGACATTTTAAATTTTAGTTCGTACTTAAACTTTCTTTAAAAAATAGGTGTCACGAAGAGGACACATACTTTCTCATTGTAACTTTAACGCTTTTCGCAGCAATTCAGTTATGTTTATTTCCTTGAACTAGCATCTAAAATACATAAATTATTAAATCAACTCACTAATCTCAAATAAGAAAATAAGCTTTCGTTTCCTGGATTGTACAAAAGACAGATTTTTATTGTTCCAGAAGTTAAGATGGCTGACTTAATTTTAAAATTGTACAAAGAAGACACGTGTTATAAAATTTGCTAAATCAAAATCTCTTCGTACTCGTATGTTATATCTAATATGATTGTTCTATTTACGGGAATCGGCATTTCAAATGGACACATATTATGTTTTATATGTGTGTGTGTGTATGTATGTATGTATGTATGTATGTATGTATATGTATGTATGTATCCTATGTATGTATGTATGTATGTATTCACACTGCAAATGGATAAATACCCAGTGGCAGTGGTAACTAATTACATTCAATAATGACAATTAATAATAAACACAATTAATAAAAAATACAGAACTAACAACAACAACGAGCATTCTAAATTAAATGAAGCACGATCACTTAAAATAACATTTAAAGTAAATCTAATTTGTATCTTAACCCTAAGTTCGAACTAAAACCCACGAGTATGATATGTTCATACATGCACAAGTACTTTTCAGCACTACACTCATTTCGCTGTCAACTTCCTCACTGCACTGGAACTACGACACATTTCACTGATACTATCCTCATTTCACTAACACTTCAAAACATTTCACTGTTCAAATACTTTGTACTACCACTATAAACCTTCACTGACATAAACACACTTTATTTACACAACACTATTCTTCACTGATAGAATACTTCAAATAACAAAACATCAATTACACCCTTTAAATAGTTCTAGGTAGGGAATCGATTTTAACATGTCCCCGGCGATACCATCAGGTCCTACTTATTTATGAGTTTTCAATTTAGAGATCCTTCTCCTTATATCCCTAGGCTTGATAGAAAACGGACCCGTATTTTCCAGAGAAGCTAAGTTAGGTATTATTGCTCTCTTCTCAAAAACAGTGGCATAATAGGAAATTAGTTTTTCTACTTTTTCGCTGTCCTGTAGAATAAATTGATTGAGGTAATTTTTTAGAGGGAGGCTCGAATAGTTTTCCTTGCGTTCTCTTCACATATTTATAAAATACCCCCACTCGTTTTGTTCACCTTTTAAAAGTTTATTTAGGTAATTTTCCTGCGCTATCTTTTCCGCGTCAAGCAGTTCTTTCGATAGTTGTGTGAATTTTGCTTGTTTTACAACACTTTCCTTGCGCTGGCTGTAGGATTTTCTTAATTTTGTTGATTTCAAGTGAAGATCTGTTAAGTTTTTACTACAAATACTTATATAGACTATCATGTACATCATTTCCACTTAATTCATTACATTAATTAATTTTAAATAAATAACTGTGCACAGACGGACAGACATCACTTGTATCCGGAATGTTCCAGTCCCATCAGATGCAAATAGAAAGGATACAGGAAAGATTTTTTACGTTATTTATATTTAAAAAAACATCACTTGTCGTCTTATGACAAGAAAATTTCATATAATCAGTTACTTTTTGAATTTAATTATAAAACTTTAACATCTCGACGATTAATAAATAGTCAAATTTTACTGCATAAGACTGTTAACGGTATATTGAATAACTGTGATTTTCTTAAATTCCTTCAGTTCAATGTAAAAAAAAAACAGAATTACGTTATAGGCAACCTTTTGTTATTCCCATTCCTAGAACTGTTTTCTTCAAGAACTCTCCATTGTTTGTTATGTGTAATACAACTCTCTGTCTTTAACTGTGATTCTCAATTAGATTTCAGTTAAAAGAATTGTATTTCCTTAGATATTTAAATTATGAAGAAGTGTATTATAATGTTTTTACTCTAGTTTTTAAATAATTTTGCATCATTATATTGACATTTGGTACTGTATTGACTGCAATATTATATTCTAGCATCTATTACGGTTACGTATTTTCTTTCTTTCTTTTGTGTTGTTTGTTTTGTTTTTGTTTTTTTCTTATTATGTATTTTGTGTTTGTATCTATGTAAGCCACCTGTAATTGGAAGCCTGCTTCTGTTGGTGGTGGATTTAAATAAATAAATAAAATAAATAAATAAATAAATGTTGAAAATACCCATTTTCATTAAAATTTCGAAATGTGATTTAATTTATGTCTAAGTTCATGCTTAGTATAATGATCTCTTTAGATCTAGTGAACGTTAACCCTTTAAGAATGTTCGTTTCTTCTTGATGGTCTTTTGTTCTGCGCGCCGAAAAAACTTTAAGTCGCTGCGTTATTTTTTATTTCTATGCGATCTGTAGCATTTCATTTTATAGTTTACTCTAATTAATAGAGAAAATCGGGAGAAAAAATTGTACATATTATTTGATTTGAACTGAAGTGCCCCTGGTGCTATTGATTTGAAATGAAGTCAATTTTTACTACAAAATAGTAGTAGGTAATCAAATATTTATAAGCTACTAACATAAAGCACTGCGTTTTAAGAACGTGTGATTAATTTTACTTACTTGTGTAATCCCTCAACTCAGTCCCCACCCATGTGAAAACACGTTGCCAGAGTTTATGAAGATGTCTGATGTTGGTAGAGTTCTACGTAGTGTTTGCAGATCGGCTCTCGCCTTGAAGTTGATCATCTCTTGAGTTGAAGCGATTGTCGATTAATGGCTTTCTTAACTTGTAGTCTGACAAGTTTCATTATCGATAATCATAATGCGATATGAATGTTACAGCCTACATAATTCTTCCGCAGTGTTGATTCTGTAAGAATTTTCCCAAAAAGCCTTACAGTTTCTCATTCTTTGCCGATGATTTAGTTGTTATTCAGAATAGTGAATCTGCCCTACAAAAATCTATTTTTAAACTTAATGAAATTGGAGAACAATATAATATGAAAATTTCTCTAATAAAGAGAAAGTTAATGGCATTTATAGGGAAGGAACCGATTAGAACAAAAATAGCTATAAATAACTACTGCATAGAACAGGTAGGCCATTTTAATTATTTGGGAAGTGATGTTGGCTTTGATAAAGAATATGACGTGGACAATAAAATAAGTAATTTTGAAAGAGTATGTGGAACAGTTAATAGAACATTTAGAAACAAAATACGTAAAGAAACAAAATTAAAATATTATAAAGTCATGGCAGTACCTACACTGGCATACGGAAGTGAGACTTGGATATTAACTAAGAAGCAACAAAGCAAAATACAGACGACAAAAATGAAATTTCTAAGAAATGTGAAGGGATGTACGAAGAGAGACTTAATAACAAATGAAAACATAAGAGGAGAGTTAGAAATTTTAATATAAATGAAAGATTAAAAGATTTTAAACAAAATTGGAAAGAACATGTCGATAGAATGCCAGATACCAGACTTACTAAACAAATACGAGTAATGCAATATCATCCTAAAGGAAGAAGATCGGTAGGTAGACCTAGGAAACGATGGCTGGAGGACTTTGAAGATGGAACAAGCATTTTATTGCCTATACCATGAAGCGAAGAAGAAGAAGAAGAGTAGAAGTTTCTCGTTCTGCAATTTATTTAACGGCAAATTCAGTGCAGTTATATCCCACAGAGCTCTTCAGTAAACGTTCTTTTACGTAATAGTGATTTAGAATTTTATTGTGCCTAGGTACCTTGACGTTTTGTGTCACAAGCACTTGTACGCTTAATACTGTTTTTTATGTTTCCTAATGTTAAAAGCTAGGTAACATACTACTTTCACTGCACACAATTTATAAGAGTTCACTGTCGTGAATGGAAAACTCATTTTGTCCCTACTGGTCAACGTATGTTCTTAGAATCTCTATTTTACTGAATTATGGTCGTGGCATTTTTAACATACATCTAGGTTGTTAGTCTGTTGTGTTACTTTTGACTGTGCTGTACTACGCTGTGCTCTGGCATTACTGTGAGCTGCCCAGTGACACGTGTACAGGTACTCTGCTTGTAAACTTTAACTATAAGTATAACTCGACCGAGGCGAGTGGAGACGCGGCCGTAATGTGAACTATCGCGATGACGCTATACGAACGCAGGAGAAGCACAAGTGGCGCTCCGGGCTGCAGGACTCCACTGGCCTTGGTCGAGTAATACATTGCAAGACTAATTTTAAGCAATACTGTTTCTTAACCCTAGTCATAAAATAACGAAAAAATACTCTATTTTAGTTTAGTTTGGTTCTAAAGTATACCTACCTCTGTTAATTTATATCCTTTACTACTTACCACAAGAGATCAACGGAACATTTTGTAGAATAATTTGATTGCTGGAAATGCCATTGGAACTACTAGACCCTCTAGTTTTAGTGCAATGAATTAATCCCATCATAAATGCGTCTTCTGTTCACTAATGCATAGGATCTTATCCCTTGGGATATTAGTTGAGTTTGGAATGTTGTTTCATATTATAGTGATTAAATTGCTTCTGTTGCCGTTTTGCTTCGTAATAGCACGTAACTCAGATTTAGACGTCATAATCGTAATTAACTATCAAGTTATTAATTTTAATGTCCAGTTTCGGTTCATATTTTATAGTCTCATGTTGACGTTGTTCGTTGCATACTTCAATAGCTCATCATGTCATGATTTAGGTTTATGTTATGCAGGGTGATTCATAAATACCTGTAAAAACTTTGTGGGTGTAATGTAGAGGTAAAACTAAAACTAAAATGTTCTACACAACTTTTCCCGCAAATCCTTACTTTCAGAGTTATGATGCAAAATGTCCTATCTTGCTAGGTATCATAAACATGGACCAGTAAAGCCTTCGGATGTGTAATGCTCGCCTACATAGCGACTGCGTTAGATGTTTGTTATTAGTACACCCCTTTTACGTACAGTTGATTTCGACCTGATAAGACTTTATTTACTGTACGTAGGTATGTACTGATCTTAGAATTTTACAGATCCCGTTCAACTAATTCCGAACTGTTTCATAACTATATTGATGTCACCGCTGTAGTTATGCTACGTTCAGAATTTGAGTGGCATAAACGCCTTCAGACGATCCCTAAGGTCTGGTCATCTGGCTGGCCAAGCAACTGATGTTGCACGATCTATCTTATCGTACACAACTGAAGTCTACAGAACTAACGACAAAATGAATGTGTACCTACGGGACGTGGTGACTGTAGGAACTGCAACAGTACCATACAACTACGTACAGTAAACAAAGTCCTATCAGGTCGGAGTCAACTGTAGTGGGGTGTACGAATAAGAAGCATCTACCGCAGTTGCTATGTATGCGGACGTGACACAGCCGAAGGCTTTACTGGCTCATGTTTTTTATGCCTGGCAAGATATGGCATTATGCATCATTACTCTGAAAGTAGGGATTTGCGGGAAAAGTTGTATAGAACATTTTAGTTTTATTTTTAGCTCTACATTACACTCACAAAATTTTTACAGGTATTTATGAATCACCCTGTACAGTAGAGCGTCTCGTTTAGGCACAGTGAAAACGTAAGTAACGTGTGAGGGGGGGGGGGGACGAGCGGTACGATAAACACGAATGCACAAGGTTTTAGTTACAACGTTTATGGCGGAGCATTAATTGAAATTATATTTTCCAAAATCACGACAAAACAAAAGGACACAAATTTCATAACGTTCTCATAGGCCTATACACATTTTAACAAACGAGCAATTGTAACAAATCAAATTTTGCTACTTATATGATGTTGCTTTGAAGCAGCATTTTTTACGGTCTTGAATTTCATTCGCTGTATGACTAACATAATATCACCGTCTTCTGTGGCCGAATTAACAAAACTACAGTATATTGGTGTGAAGTAACAACACTATTTCCTAAACATAATTACAATACTGTAGTTTTGTTAATTCGGCCCGGAAGACTGTGATATTATGTTAGTCATAGAGAGAATGAAATTCATGACCGTAAAAAAAAAGAAAGAAAGAAAGAAAGAAATGCTGCTTGAAAGCAACATGCCACCGGCGTGGCTCAGTCGGGTAGGTGGAAACTGCACACTTTGATCCGGAAACTGTACACCGCTTTTCGAGGGACCCACTAATCCTACCCGGATACTGGACACTGATTGACGAGGGTTTTACCAATCTTACCCGGAAACTGCACAATTTACAAAATACGTTTCTTTTGCATTTGGCTGACTTTACATTGAAACTTCGGTTACTTCCTTCAGTGCTTTCCAGTTTAATAATACACTCAGGGACAAAAAAAAAAACCGGACACTTCTATATTTGCTTGTATTTTGTTGTCAATTATTTCAAAATGAAACAAAACCCATGTAAACAAAATAATGTTTCATTTAGCACCTTATACGACAACATTTGAAAAAAAAAAAATCTCTGATGAGAAAATTTACAAAAAATTACAAAGGGCGTATAACTATGGCATCGTTTGGTCTGTTTTTTTTTCATTTTATGGTGCCTTAAACATTAAAAACTCTTTTTAGTAACGGGTATTACCCCCTCTGGCTTGAATAACTGCATCCATACGTCTTGGCATGCTCTCAATTTAGTTAGCAATGTCTTCTTGAGAAATAAGTTCCCATTCTTCGCCAAGTGCTCGCCTCAACTCTTGTAACGATTCTGGTCTCGGTTGTCTATTCTTAACACGCCGTCCCAGCATTTCCCACACGTGTTCAATTGGGTTCATGTCTGGACTCCTTGCTGGCCATGGAAGAACATGGATTCCCACTTCTTGGAGATAATCTCCGACCGCATGGGCAATATGCGGCCGTGCATTATCATGCATTAAAACAAAATTATCGCCTACAAATTGGCCAAATGGCACAACATGATCAGCCAAACATTCATTTATATACCTATCAGCTGTTAGTCTTCCATTTTCAACAAAAATCAACTCTGTACGAGCATCCGTACACACTCCTGCCCAAACTATCACTCCACCACCTCCATACGGCACATTTTCGGAAATGCAACACTGTGACAATCGTTCTCCCCTCCTTCTCCAAACTCTTTCACGTCCATCAGGTGAGCACAGATTGAAACGGGACTCATCGGTGAACAGAACACAGCTCCACTGTCCATTTCTCCAATCCCTGTGATCATTTGCAAAACGCAGTCGTTCAACTCGATGCATTCTGAGAAGTCTGGGACCAGTTGCAGGTCTACGTGATATCAGTCCACTGCTTTCAACCTCCTTCTAACTGTTTTGGCCGAAATTGGGTGTCCATGCATGTTAACAAATTGCTGAGCTACACTAGTAGCTGGTAGGTTGCGCTCCCTAAGAACTCTCAACACCATATACCTGTCTTCATTTGGATTTGTAGCTCTTGGACGACCCGAACCTGATCTTCTGGTATATTCTAGGGTCTCTCTCTATACCGTTTTATGGCATCATGGATTGTGCTTCTAGCCATATTCATAACATTTGCAATGTAACTACACTGCGTCCATCATCGTAAAGGGCTACAGCTCGAGCCACATCTTCAGGTCGCATCTTGTTTTAAGACAAATGTTACAACCCCACTTAAACTCAGAAAATGTAAAAATAAAGAAATAACGAATGATAACGATAATGAAGCACAAAATGGTTGAGACAAAATTGTTATAGCTGAGACTCCAAAAGCAAAATTGGAATATTTGGTTGTAATGGCCTGTTTATAAAACAAAAAAACAATCAACAATGTATACACGCCTCCATAACAACAGATGGCTACCATAATATTGTATGAGAAGATAATGTTTTGCAAAATACCAGCAAATATTAAAGTGTCCGGTTTTTTTTGTCCCTGATTGTATAAGTCTCAGTTTGTATGTCTAAAAGTTGATTCACGAATTTATACAATGAAAGATTACTGCTGTAAAAACTGAAATTAAAATGCTTGTGAAATGATTCACAGCCATTTGTTGTGCGAGAGGTCGATGTAGTCAGGGCTGCCCTTACAGTAGGAGAGAGAATTGCATCTTCGGAGATGTACATTTCTAGTAGGCTAAACAATCTGCAAATTTCTCAAGTCTAGTACCTATCGGTTTTACCTCAGCCAGTTCCATAGCGAAGGAATCCCCGACTTCTTGTCATTGAAAAGTTGAGTAATGAAGTTTAAATGACTCAGTCTGTCATGAACTTCGGGTTGCGATTTAGGTAGAAAAGGTTGAAGTTTCCTCCACGATTTGTATGTTATCTTTTATTCGAAATATGTCACGCAGTTTTAGGTTTTCTGTAGGCAAGATTTGACAAACAGCATGAAATATTTTTGGTGACTTACTATTAACAACATCGATGGCTTTTCTTTTCTTAGCTACATTAATTATTTGGCGATTTAATATACTAATGTCCACCACATGTTATGCTCACCGCGTTCTCTAATAACTTCCACATTGTTCAGCAATTTTTTCGCATTGCATTTTCTAACACAATACCTCCACATTACTTCATAGTTTTTCAATTCCTTGGCTTTATAAAATTTACAGTCTTTAAATACCAGTACTAAATTACTCCTCTCACTTTCAGATGTAAACAGACGCTCCATTTCGAACAAAATTAAAACAGTTTGGTAAATTAAAACTATCTGTAGTATTGGCAAAGAAGGTAGAAAATATATTGGTGTGCAGTTTCCACATGGCCATAATCCAAGTAGAAAATGTTGGTGTGCGGTTCCTAAATGACCAAAATCCAGGTAGAAAATTTTGGTGTGCGGTTCCTAAATGACCAAAATCTAGGTACAAAATTTTGGTGTGCAGTTCCTAAATGACCAAAATCCAGGTAGAAAATTTTGGTGAGCAGTTCCTAAATGACCAAAATCTAGGCAGAAAATTTTGGTGTGCAGTTCCTAAATGACCAAAATCCAGGTAGAAAATTTTGGTGTGCAGTTCCTAAATCACCAAAATCCAGGTAGAAAATTTTGGTGTGCAGTTCCTAAATGACCAAAATCCAGGTAGAAACGTTTGGTGTGCAGTTCCTAAATGACCAAAATCCAGGTAGAAAATTTTGGTGTGCAGTTCCTAAATGACCAAAATCCAGGTAGAAAATTTTGGTGTGCAGTTTCCGACGCCCGGGCTCAGTCGGTTAAGGCGCTTGCCTGTCGGTCTGAAGTTACGTTCGGGTGCGGGTTCGATCCCCGCTTGGGCTGATTAACTGGTTAGGTTTTTTCCTAGGTTTGCCCCAACCGTAAGGTGAACGCCAGGTAATCTATGGCGAATCCTCGGCCTCTTCTCACCAAATACCATCTCGCTATCACCAATCTCATCGAAGCTAAATAACCTAGCAATTGATACAGCGTCGTTAAATAACCAAAAAAAAACATCATGTAAGTAGCAAAATTTGATTTGTTATATTGAATTATTTCAAGTTACAATTGCTTATTTGTTAAAATGTGTATATGATAACATTATGCTATTTGTTTTCTTTTGTTTTGTGTTTTTGGAAAATATAATTTCAATTAATGCTCCGCATAAGTGTTGTAACTAAAATTTTGTGCATCCCTTATGTTTATCGTACGGCTCGTCCTCCCCCCACACGTCACCTGCACTTTGTTTACGTCTTCACTGTGCTTGAACGAGACGCTCTACTGTAACTAGGTGTACCCATGCACTTGCTACAAACAAATGTCACTTTTCTGAGCATACCTCAGTAACTTATGTTACGAAAGGGATTAAGAATTTTTGAATTACAACGTATAATTAATAATTAACTTCCATTAGAATATAAAGGTTTACCAAATTCCCGGTGTTTTAAGAAATGTTTAAGAAATAGTAATATACGTTACAAGAGCGGTATGTTGACGTTTTCATGTTCTCGGAAATTAAAAAAGCTCAACTACGTTTCGCTTTTTCAATCTTTTCCTCGAACATGAAAACAAACATACCGCTCGTGTATCGTACATTATTTTGTGCGAAGATCGTTTATTACATACCTGAAAGACGAATTTCTAATTAGTTACAATGAAATCTCCATGTTGGTTTCTGTTTAATGACGCCAACTTCGGAACACCATAATATCTTTCTTCAACATTGTTGCTGTAAAATGTTTTCTGTGTTTACTATACTCCAGCAGGCCGTGATATACGTCTGTCTTTTTTTCCCCCCAGTCTATAAATGCGAACTTAAAACAAACGGTAAGGTTATGTAATGATTTATTTTTCATTTTAATATTTTAACAATATTATTTATATAACATATTGCAGTAATAACATCGGCATCTGGAATCTCGTTGATTTTTTCACGGCTTCCTTAATGTTACTTGTATCAGGAATGCAATAAGTTTCGTGGAGTAGTAGACTTTACTTAATTTTTGCAAATATTTAAAAACAATAATTAACATTGCAATTTAGGTGAAATTGCAGTGGTAAGTTTCCAATTTTAATTATTACTATGTTAAACGTCTCTAAAAATAATATGTTAAAAGCCTAAAGCTGTAAAATGAATGTCGCGCTTAAGCGGTAAGAATAGGGAAATTGTTGTGTGTGTTACGTTGGGAATACTGAATGTGGTATTTCACACTTACCGCGTATTGGTTCTGTGCGGAAAACAAGCAAATACGCACGATCTCGCACAAAAACTTTTTAACAAGATTATGTATTTTAATTCTCGGTTGGTTTATTTATTTGATGGTTTTTATAACGTTTTTTTCTTTCTTCCTAAAAACTTCAGTGATATCTTAATATTCTTATTAATTTTTTATCTTTCTTAAATCCTTGTCTTTTTTTTTTCCAACAGACTGTAGCTTTATGATTTCTTATATTATGTTCTACACCTTATTATGTATCTGTTCTTGTATAGCCCCTGAATATATTCCTAAGTTTTACTCGTTCGGACATACTCAATAAATTAAAAAAGTGTTAAATGAATATCTTCCGCATGTTGTACAAGGCCACCTTAAATAATCGTAGTCATTTGTTTTCATTTTATTATATCATCCTGATTGAGACGCACGGATATAAAGCACGTTTTTATTTTAAAACTCGTATATATCGTTAAATGTCGGTCCTATAAAAATTTGCGTAGAATAAAACTTGTCGGGCACATTTTAAAGCAACTTTTTTATGTACTATTATCCCAAAAATCAATAATAAGCGAGATATTTAGATATATTTACTTCTGTCCCCCTTATAACCCCCTTTTAAATTAAGTATTTTGAATGCCATGTAGCCTAAAACCTAAGTGGGACCTAACTTATATACCAGTTTTCGTAGAAGTCGGTTCAGCCATTATCGCGTGTAAAGGTAACATACATACAAACATAAATTTAAAAAATGCGATTTTCGGTCTCAGGACAGTTCATTATAGATGTTAACACCAATTATTTTTGTAAAAGCGAAAGTTTTTATTTAGGCCTAGGTTACAGGTTTATTATTGGTACAGATAAAATAATTTTAAACGGGATTTTTTTTTTTTCGGATTTTTTTTTATGCACATGCTTCAACAAAACAATTTTTTCTCTGCACTCTTTTTCTACTAATCGAACATTTCTCAACTTTCGTTGTAGCCTGTGCGTTTTGTGACAGCTTACGAAGGTGGGTGGGTTTCAACGAGTTTAATCTTTATTTTTCCTTATTACATGAAATTAAGTGAAAAAAATTGAAGGGTAGGCCTATATATTGACTTCATGGATTTGTTTTATAACATTATCAGCTCAGATAATTATATGTTTTAGACCTTAATAGGAATTACTTTACATTATTGACAAAATTCTATAGAGCTTTCGAAGTTTAGAAAATACCATTTGGAATATAGGCGTCGTCTTAGCGGACGTCTTCCCTCTTTGCAATGTAGCCTACCTAAAATAAGATATTTGCATACTGTCTATCGTGTATAAAATAATAGCAGTAAATCTATTCCATTTATTCGGTTATTGCAAATACAAATAAACTAATATCAATGATGTTGAACAGCAATCTCGTATCTAAAAAAAAAAAAAAAAAAATTAGCGAAGTAAGATTTCGCTTTTTCCCCATCAAATAAATTTTCCCGAATCTTCTACAACCTCATCTTAAGTCAAGATATTGATACAAACCTCATAAGAAGAGGTTTAAGTATCCTCTTATGTCAGAAATTTGTTCATTTTCAAGATATTAAAATGTTTTTTTTTTTTCGCTTGCCTGTAAAATTGAATTATTTTATTACATACGAGTTTGCTGTTCAACACCATCGATATGTCTATTTTAAGCAATATAAAGCGTTTTTATTTGAAGCAATGCTTAGTTACAGTACGTTAGAAAATACATAAAGTGGAAAAAGTTATAAATGTACTATCGTAATTCCAATTAGTTTCTCGCCACGCCCTATTCCATCGGTTTTTGCAGGATGTTTATTTTAAAACTGTAACGAATATCATAAAGATACTACCCTTCCATGTGCGGTCGAATAAGTATAGATCTATTGGAATAATTGCTTCTATCGCAGTAACAATTTATTGGTTACGACATTCATCGGATGGAGTATGCTGCAGCCTCATAGGAATGCCTGTCTGAGACAAAACCGTCCTGTTCCGAGACAGTATGTCCGATGCCGTATGCTGCAGCCTCATAACAATGCCTGTAATCAACGTCACATCGAACGGTCTGAGACAAAACCGTCATGTCTGAGACAGAATGTCCGATCCAGTATGCTGCAGCCTCATAGAAATGCCTGTCTGAGACAAAACCGTCCTGTTCTGAGACGAATGCCCGATGCAGTGTGCTGCAGCCTCATAGGAATGCCTGAGACAAAACCGTCCTGTTCCGAGACAGAATGTCCGATGCAGTATGCTGCAGCCTCATAGGAATGCCTGAGACAAAACCGTCCTGTTCCGAGACAGAATGTCCGATGCAGAATGCTGCAGCCTCATAAGAATGCCTTTAATCAACGTCGCATCGAACGGTCTGAGACAAAACCGTCCTGTCTGAGACAGAATGTCCGATGCAGTATGCTGCAGCCTCATAAGAATGCCTGTAATCAACGTCGCATCGAACGGTCTGAGACAAAACCGTCCTGTCTGAGACAGAATGTCCGATGCAGTAAGCTGCAGCCTCATAAGAATGCCTGTAATCAACGTCGCATCAAGCGGTCTGAGACAAAACCGTCCTGTCTGAGACAATGTCCGATGCAGTATGCTGCCGGCATGAAAATGGACGGACTTTATTTTGAGAAATGATTTGTTATTATTTAATTAACTGGTAAATAAGTGTTCCTAGCGAAAACTTTTGTGCTATGTTGGCAAACTTTACCCACGAATACTTTTTTTTTAGTTGGGCAAAATTAATCGTATAAATTACGCACACGTGAACTATATAATTTATAAATGAACTCAAATTACTTACAGTTTGGAATCATAAGAAATGTTTCTTCAAGCCATGCGGAGTTTAATGTTCTTATTTCATTGCATAGTCAATACTTTCATTTGCTTCTGTTTCTTGAATGGTAGTGCAAGAGAACAAACTATAAATGAGAATATCATTATTAATATGATAGAAGAAGTTATGTGTTGTGAAGTGCTTAGAATGCATTATGAGAAATGTTGTTTCGACTTCATAAAACCATTTATATTGGGTAATCTACATCCATACAGCTTCTAAAACTTCAAGTCTCTGTTGCTTCTGTTCTTATAATTAATTTCGCATTCCGTACCCAACATCTCAAAGCATTCGGGAGAGTAGAAACAGCTAAAACTTTATGAACTTTCTTCATTGTATCTTTCTTAACTCTAACAGCGATGTTCCTATTATACTACAAGAATTTACTAAATTTAGTGTGCCCTACACCGTTATTTTATTGCAGTTTTAAAAGATGCACCTTATATTAAAATGGGCATTTTTTAATAAGCCTTTCATTTCTCTTAAACAAACATTAATTTATTACGTTCGTTCTTGATAGTTAAATATTAACGAGTTACATTATGTGGTAAGTTTAATTTTTAACGCAAGAAATTGCGGATTTATTGAGAGTGTGGACTAAATTAAATAAGACTCACATTTTTAGACTCTAAGCAAATCAAATGAACATTTGTTCAAGTTTACTCTAGGAGTTTATGGATATCTAAAATTTAATGTAGATTTAGAAAAAATGTATTTTTTAGAAAGCAATGCTTAGGCCTACAGCACATCATTTAGAGTTAACCCTTAAATTGGCAAAACTTCACTTCTCACACTAGTTTATTAAACCGTGTCGGACTGTAAAGAAAACAACTATCGCAATGTCGATATGTCATGTGTTGTACAATATTATAGTATTGTGAAATTTTGGTTAAATTTAATTTTTCCTACCAATTTTTTTTTTCTATTTTTCTATTAAAATTATAGCATATAGCCTATTAACCTGTTGTATCTATATAATACTTCGTGAATTTAAGGGTTAAAGCACATCCTTTGTGCACCGTATTTAAAACCAATCATGCCATATTTCTTAAACCTAAGTAAGAACATTTTTATATATAGTGAGGGTCACGTAAGAACAGTTCCTAAACAGCAAATATTGCCGTCTTGTCAGTGTTGCCAACTGTTATCAGATATCACACAATCCTACGTACTGAATGACTTATCTATTTACCGTACTTCACCTTTATGTTGGAAGGTTATTCTAAATAGTTGAATAATTTGGAACATATTTTAATAGACAAACTATACGACAAAGGGTTCAACATATTAGGTATTTTGTCTGGCAATGTGAAATTGATTGATTTGACTAAACAATTTATTCACGAGACCTAACCTAAAAATGTATTTTGTTTGAAATTATTAGTACTAACTCCGAAAACTGAATATCACCATGAAATGTATGCTTAAGAATACCTACTCCTAATTATTTTGCTATTCTAGTTATTGCTGTCTCCTTGAGCATAATTCCTTATTCATTATCTTCTTTCGATTAAATTTGAAAGAACAGAACGGCAGTAGGGAAAGTTATCTCCACTCTCGCAAGCACTCTTTACGCTTTCTTGGTGGAGTCGCTGCCATGCTTTTTCCTCTTTTTGACGTTATTGTGATAAAAATCTAAACACGAATGAAATTCATTAAAATGTGAAATGGTCTTTCTATCGGTTACCCACCTGCATTATCACACTCAAGTATGTTATACAGGGACATCATTTTATTTTTACTAACATTTCTAATATTAATCTCGCTATACCTTTAGATTAACGGTTGAGAACCGGAAACACCGTTTGCTACCTCCTTCCACGATTGGAGTTCGATGATACTGGCGTAAAATACAAATAAATCACTTTACTAGGTATTGGAGGGAAAAAAAGTAGTTCATCCATTTACGTAAACTAGGAAATATCGCGAATTTGAGTTTGATAATTTTCATTAGCTTTTTGATTAATCAAAATACAGTACTGTATTAACAATAAGTGTTTTTACTCACGAACTGAGGAGCTATCCATTCGGACGTATTCATTATGCAGTATATATTATACTGTCTACAGCACATTAGCTTACAATATAGAGAATGAAGTTAAATTGAAAAATAATCATAATATGGATATTTAAGCGTATCTTTGAAAATGGTGGCCGTTCATTTCGATACAGGCTTCAGTTCTTTTGTGCATATTAGGCTAGCGCACTATAGATTATTGTACCTAATTCCAGTTACCAGTTTCGTCCTTCGTATTAGTAACTCATGTTGAAATAATTCTGTACCTACTCTATAAAAGAGTACCTTACGTACTGTAAATTCAATTTTCACTTCTGCCCGATCCGAAAAGATAAAATTACTCAGACATGCTATATACTGTCCGTTCAACTGGTTTTGTCGCAGGGTCGTAGAAAGGGGGGAAATTACGTGACAGTTAATTACTTAACGAGGCCCTTTTATTTAAGTTATTTTGAAGAGTTGTATAATATTACGTAGACGTCCAATTCGTAACAGAAATTAATATTTTCAGAAAAGAGCTAAGACAGCCCAGCCACTAGCCTTTACAGAGGGACGAGCAGAAGCGAGTGAGAGAAACCGGGATGCGACGTAAGCAAACGGACAGTACCTGTGCGAAAATATGATTCAATATTGGAAGTTTTCGTCACTGGAAAACGTGAACATATTTCTGGAACGTACTATACTCACTAACTCAATACTGTTTACTATGAAAGGCAACTTTGACTGCATACGCGGCCTTGGTTCTGTGTGGATGACGATTGGAAGGTTACTAGTACAGAGGGTGGGAGTGAAGTACGAGCATTCAAAACTCAGGTACAATAAAAATTGAAGTAAAAATAAAATGATGTCCCTGTATTTATTTACACTTACCTGACTATAATCTTGAATTATAACTATAACGCAACACATAAAATAACTATTATGTGTTAATATTAATGCTTACATTAATTAAATAATTAATTAATTAATTATTAGTATGTTTAAATGTCACTATCTTCCAGTAACCGGTTCAGAAATCTAGTACAATTTTAATTTCGTGGAACTGCAGTACCGACATCTGTTTCAGCTGCCAACATAACAGTTACAAAATCACTACTATTTGTAGAATTTGTCAGTATCGAAATTCGGAACGAAGTTGGCAATAGAAAATTCAATCTGCAACTAGGAAATCTCCACAATCCACTAGCATATGTAGTAATGGGGGAAAAATGGTTAGGTTTCACCCTTAGGGTATGAAGGAACCTGACCCGGACTGTACATTACGACGGTGAAACTCATAAAAACAGTTTTTTTAGTCTGAAAACTTTTTGCTATTAATTAGCGAGAACATAGAAATCAGTTTTGCTACGTAATAGTGTAAGTGGAATTACTTTCAGAGATTGTCAGTGACTATTTCACTTATGTTATGTCATCCTGTTTCAAGAACTGATGCTGTTGAATAAGACGAACATAATAGGTATTGTACTGCTTGGTATATAATGTTGAAATCCGCCACTGGCAGGAATCTTCAAATTGCACCTTGTCTGGCGAAATAATGAAAAGCCCTTTAAGGAAATTGTAGATCCCCAAATTCACGCCCGATAGGACATGCTTAGAATGGAGCCCGGGTGAAACAAAGTGTTCTGGAGCGCTGCCATCTCTGCCATGTCGAAGATGGGAATTGCTTGACACTCGTTGGTGCTGCTGTAGTAATTATCTCAAGAAGGGGAGAAAATCCGATGACTGTTGGATAAAACAAAGGACTAAAAATCCATACAGTCGCCTTGTCTAATTGTTTGCTACGGAGTGCAGTAATTAGTCCAGGCGGATGTGAGTCACGAAGCCACATGCTGATTTCTCTTTCTTTATTTATGACTTTTATTTCTTCTTTCCTATTTTATTTCTTCTTTTATTTTTCTCACTTTTCTTCTTCCAATCCTTTTCTTTCCTCCTCTCTTTTTATTTGTATTTTCTTTTGTTATTGCTTTCTTTTGTTTGTGTTTTTCGTTATTCCTTTTTGTTTTCTTATTTCTCTTTTTTTGCTCCCGTTTTCTTCCGTTTCGTTTTATCTCGTCCTATTTTTACTGTTTTAATTCCATTTTTATTTCTTCCTGGTATCTTAACATTGGTTCCCCCTTTTTTCTCTTTTTATTTTTTATCTGGTTATTTTACTTATATTTATAGTTTTCATGTCATATTTATTTCTTGTAATTTTCTTTCCCCTTTTCTCCACTTTTTCTTTCATCGTATTTGTAATAATCTTGGTTCTTTATTTCTTTCTTCTTCTTTTTTTATTTTCATTTCACTTTTTTGTCCTTTTATTTTTCCGATTTTTTCTTTTGAACTTTTTTTTTTGCATTTTTTCTGTTTATAATATACAGGGTGATCCGTTTGGGTATGGATAAAATAAAAACACCGTAAAACATTTACTACTGAACTTCATTTGTTGAAACTTTGAGCATACAACACTGAAAGATGGGAGATTCCTCAGAGCTCAACATGACTCCCATTGCGCACCCTGCACAACACATAACGGTGATGCAATTCAGCCCATGTCCATTGTAACATAATTGTTGATTTGTTGAAAAGCTTGAGTGATTTTTGCTCAAAGATCATCAATGTTCCTGGGTTTCTGTGAATAGACATTATCTTTTAACAAAACCCCACACGAAGAAGTCAGGAGGGGTTAGATCTGGGGAGTTTGGGGGCTAAGCCAAGAGATACCTGCTTCTCGTACTGGGTGTCGTCTGCAAACTCCTACATGTTTTTTAACACAACCAGTTTCTACAAATGTTCGATATCACAACATTATGGAATCGTATTTAGGTACATTACACACACCATACTCACTTCGAAATTCCCTATGAACTCTTTTAACACACTCAAATTTAGCATACCAAAGAACACATTGTGCCCGCTGTTGATTTGTAGTAGCCATTTTAATCATCTACGATTTTTATTTGTCCTTCAGATTATGCTTTGTTGGTTGTCATATATGGAAACTCCCATCTTTAAATTGTAATATAACCAGCAAGACATTTTTCCTATCATAATAGCTTTATAATAATAAATTAATATTAACCATACCCAAACGGATCAGACTGTAATTACGTTTTCCTTTCTTTTTTTTTTTTCTTACTTTTCCTTTTTCTTTCAGTCTTCAGTCTTTTCTTTATTCTATTTTTGTTTCTTCTTTCGTATTTCTTTTCTTTTCTTTTTTCTTTTTACTAACATGTCCAAAAAAAAAAGGTTAACAAATCATTATTTCCACAATTATATTTCAATCAAAAATTGATTGAAACAACACTTTTGGGACTTCTACACAATTTACTTTGCAATATTTATTTAACTAAATAATGTCATTACTTTCAGGGGATTATTCGTTGAGATATTTAAAACAAAAATTGTAATACAGTTTTGCTCATTTTTGTTTCTTTTCCGAGATAAAAATGATTTTAAATGAGACATTTCATAGCGTGTTTTGGAAAAGTCGTTGATTTAATTTCCAATGTACCCAGTAAATTTAAGGGCTCAGTGTATAATGATATTGAAAGAATTCTAATTTTGTTTTTTAAATGTACAGGAATTTAATCCGAACAGATGTAACCTTTCGTTCTGCAAAGGAGTTTTTCAGTGTTAATGCTGTCTGATCTGCTTACTTGGCTGGCTACAAGCTTTTGTTTGGTGCTGTATTGGCATAGTCCTGTATTGAATTTTCAAAAAACTATTATTAATAATGATAATAATTAATAGAGGCGAAGCAGAAGAATGTCTGTAGCACCGGGTAGCCGCGTTTAACTTCAAGGCGTAGGGCAGGCTATCTTGAGGCTGCATATCCGCACGTATAAATCAGGCTTCTAATATGAAGGTTGTGTGTATGTGTTGCAGGAGCGCGCTTCGAGCCACCTGATCCCCCGACGCCGGGCGCAGCGGCGCTGTCCCTAGGGGAGGCCGTGGAACAGCTTGTGACAGCTCTACAACAGGCTCCCCCTCTCCCCCCGCCGCCAGATCACGCCACTTGCAGCCTGCTTCTCCAGTGGCTTCAGGTAAGATTCATCTCCTTGTTGTTCCGAGAGCCCCGCTCGGGTTTCAATTTCACTTGTTTGACGTGCTTTGTTGTTGGAGTTTTTTTTTCGAGAGCTTGGAAGGTGGAATACGCACTGGGGCTTAAAAACAGGCGTTAAGCTGCACCTGTGCTGGACATATCGAAACATATCGATTATCGCATATGGATATACGCCATTTTACGCTACCTACGCATTACTACTATCCGTTTGTGTATTTAAGCGACATGCGTTTTTGTAATTTGAATAAATGACATTTTAAAGTAGATCTATTGAAGATATTATGGCATTTAGGAAACATTTTCGGAAGGGTATTCATTACCTGTGTTAAATTATACATAATTGTTGTTGTTTTACGAAGAAGACACTTAGTATTTTGTGTTTTATTTGCATGACTTCTGAAAACTACCCGCCAAGGAATAGTTATTCAAGACTAGTGAAAAGAACATTTGTTATACAGTCTGATCCGTTTGGGTATGGATAATATTAATTTATCATTATGAAGGTATTATGATAGTAGAAAAATTTTCTTGCAGTTATATTATGATTCAAAGATGGGAGTTTCCATATATGACAATCAACAATGCATAATCTGAAAGGACAAATGAAAATTGCAGATGATCAAAATGGCTACTACAAATCAACAACGGGCACAACGTATTCTTTGGTAGGCCTATGCTAAATTTGAGAGTGTTAAAAGAGTTCAAAGGGAATTTCGAAGTGAGTATGGTGTGTGTAATGTACCTAAATACGATTCCATAATGTTGTGGTATCGAACATTTGTAGAAACAGGTTCTGTGTTAACAAAAAACATTTAGGAGGTCGCAGGAGAAACCCAATACGAGAAGCAGCTATCTCTTGCTTGGCCCCCAAACTCCCCTGATCTAACCCCTCCTGACTTCTTCGTGTAGGGTTGTGTTAAAGACATTGCCTATTCACAGAAACACAGGAACATTGATGACCTGAGAGTAAAAATTACTCAAGCTTTTCAACAAATCATCCCTCTTATGTGCTGAATTGCATCACCGTTATGAGTTGTGCAAGGTGCGCAATGGGGGTCATGTTGAGCTCTGAGAAATCTCCCATCTGTCAGTGTTGAATGCACAAAGTTTCAACAGATAAAGTTCAATAGTAAATGCTTTACGGTGTTTTTATTTTATCCATACCCAAACGGATCATTCTGTATTTTCAAAATACACGTATTTTTCATTTTGAAATATGATCTCAGTGGCTGTTTTAATAAAGGATGGTCCACAATAAACTGGAAACGAGAACCAAAACGAGAACGAGAAGCGAACTTGAACGTGAAGATTTTTTATTCAGAATAAACCGAGAACGGAAACGTCTATAGGCTACATATCGTATGTATGTCAATAACGATATGTAAAATCGATATTACGAACTCTGATGTTATTTGTGTACACTTGACCAGTGACATTCTCTCATGAGTACAAGCCAGCCAAAAACACAGGTTAACCAACTTCGATGTTTAAGATACGGAATACTTAAAAAATCAATTCATGTGGTAGTCCACGAAGGTCAATCTCTTCAAGACGTATTTTCGGTCGTCGTTAATTAATAGTTCTAGTGTTTTCCTGATCTGACAAATAACAGGTCTTCGTCACTGTACCCAATATATATTCTGCTGTCTATACGGAAACAGGCCTAAAAAGTGAGCAGGTTTTTAATCTAAGATTCTTGCTTTGAGATGGTCTTTGTCCCGAATAACAATGGGACGTATGCGAGGCTGTGCGTCTATCGCAGTTAATGTCCCTCTGGAGTGCTCCCGCCTTCGGAATATCTGCGGCCTCTGCGGAGGTTTTATTTATTTTTTTTACAGGCGTCTACTTCCCTCTTCCAAATCGCGTTCGAGATTCAGGTCACGTGCGCACAATCACTTAGTGCGGGCGAAATAACGGTGATTAATGAATACAGGATGACCAGGCGGACCTGATTGATACGATGTACAGCTACAGTCTACGTACTTTTCAGTTGCTTTAATTTGGGTATACATTGTATAATAACTAATTTCGTGGGAATACCACATTCAATTAAAATATCATATAAAATTTCTCTCTTAACCGAGTCATATGCCTTTTTGAAATCTATGAATAACTGATGAACTGTATCCTTATTTATTTATTGTTATCCAAATATTAAAACCCTATTTTTACCTTTGGTATATTAGGGTTGTAGTTTGTTACATGTGAAATACATTATGTAGTGATAATACACTATTTTAAAGAATTAATAGTAGGTCTGAGTCATAGTTACAATATAAATAGACTAATTAAGAGACAGTAAACAATACTAAATACGTTATGCAATAATTACTTTCAGTTAAAACAAAATGAAATAAAGTAGAAATTATAATCGAAGGTGTAGAGAAATTGCAAGATTATTATATTAATTTGTGATTTTATACATAATTTTAAGCAATTGTAATGAGATAATGTACAGAATTGGCTTAGTTACAAATAAAACACCTATTATATAGTTGGTTTGCGATAGTAAAAAAAAAATAAAAACAAAATTGCTTATGGTTACAAACTATATACCAGTCATCAAATACTGAACAATAATAAAATAATACAAACATAGTTATTGTTGTTATTACTATTATTATGTCCCAAAGAGAGACGCCTTGTTTTAGATAGTGCATTAGGATTTTATATCATCATTAATTTACATACAATTAATAGCTACAGTCTTGCGTGGATGTGGTGTATAAACTCTGTGATTTGTTTGTAACAACATTTTTTTCCTGAGAAAATGGTAAAGGGGTGTCCAGTAATTTAAATTGCAGTCCGAGATATGATATCTTAAAAAGTGTCTTTTCCTTTCGAACACTGGACAGTGAAAAATCAAATGTTCAACAGTCTGATTCTCTTTGCATATGCACAGAGATTCTTCTGCACTTTTGATCCTTATACTCCCATTTTTTCTCCATTATCTGTCGAATACAAAATATCTATCAGTAGTTGATCTATTACGCCTAAAACCACACTGATGATCCCCAATAATTTCGTCTACATATGGAGTTAATCTTCTCAAAAGAATATTGGACAAAATTTTGTACGACGTCAACGAAAGTGATATTCCTCGAAAGTTGCTACAGTTAGTCTTGTCCCCCTTCTTAAAGATAGGTACGATTATGGACTCCTTCCATTGCTCTGGTACAATTTCCTTTTCCCAAATAGCAAGTACAAGCTTATAAATTTCGTTACATAATGCGCTTCCACCCTCTTGTATTAATTCTGCTGGAATTTGATCGATACCTGGAGACTTATAATTTTTCAGATTTTCTATCGCAATTTCGACTAGAAAGTGTGGGTTCGGGTATAAATGGCTCAGCAGTTTGTATTTCAGTTTCGTCCCGATCCTTTCTATATTCTTTGAGATATTTCAAATAAAAAATTGTAATACAGTTTTGTTCGTTTCTACTTCCTTTCCGAGGTAAAAATTGTTTTATATGAAACATTTTATGGCGTGTTTTGGGAAAGTCGTTGATTTAATTTCCAATATACCCAGTCAGTTTAAGGGCTCAGTGTATAATGATACTGAAAGAATTCTAGTTTGGTTTTTAAATGTACAACTGATGTTAGCCTATGACATTTTAAATTACCACTATGAGAAACTAATATTTGTTTTGACTGCTTGAAAGGTGCAGCCATCTTACTAATATTCCCTTCCTTTACTCAACCTTCCATTTGTTTATCTCTCTATCTTTCTCCCAGCATCCATTCATATCTCCGTCGATTCATACTTCATACACATTCTACCAAAAGTTTAAGGAGTTAGGTACAGCTTACAGCAGTAAATTTTTTGGAAATATTCAGCATTTTTTTCCTCCATTACTGTATTTTGCACAGTAATGAAAATTGGTATGTGTAAAGCATTGTCCTTCTGCTATATGAAAAAAAAATACGATTAAAAAAAACTATTTATATTTATATTTTTTCAAAATTCAAAATGATGCCTGTTTATTGTGCAGTGATGAAGCGTTTCCCTCATAACTCATAAACTTGTTACCTTTTTCATGTTCGCTCTCTTTTATTTTATTGCTGAAACTCATGTTTACAATATCATGCTCTTTCAACTACATTCCTTAATAAATTATATATATATATATATATATATATATATATATATACTTAGTTATGACTTTTAAGGAACCCGGAGGTTCATTGCCGCCCTCACATAAGCCCGCCATCGGTCCCTATCCTGAGCAATATTAATCCAGTCCCTACCATCATATCCCACGTCCCTCAAATCCATTTCAATATTATCCTCCCATCTACGTCTTGGCCTCCCCAAAAGTATTTTTCCCTCCGGCCTGCCAACTAACAGTCTATACGTAGGGGAGAGTTGGGTAGTGTCGGACATCGGGTAATATCGGACAGTGCGTTTCTTTCATCTACCACCATATAGTAGTACCTGAATGACATGATTACGTTTCTGCATGTGACATCACAGAAACGTAACCATGTCAGTCAGGTACTATCATCGTGTGGTGGATGAAAGAAACTCACTGTCCGATATTACCCGATGTCCGATACTACCCAACTCTCCCCTATATCTGGATTCGCTCATACGTGCTATATGCCCTGTCAATCTCAAACGTCTGGATTTAATGTAGATATATAATATTATAAATATATTTACAATTGCTATAATAAAATAAAAATATAAAAATATTTAAATGGTAACCTGTCAGTTTTGGTCACTTCAGTCTTCAATCCTCCCTAAAGCGCATGCGTGCAAATGACAAAAGGACTTGTCTCTGTTTCACGATATTCCACACACAATGGAAATTAGAGCATTGCAGGTCATAAGTGTCGAATAAGCGTCCATCCAGACAAGAGGAGGTTCAGACTCTAGTGAGTTATGGAATGATGGACATATCCATCATCTCCGTCCATCCGTTTGTAAAAAGTTGAAACGATTGGTAATCAATCACCGCCAGCTATCGTCAGAGAAATTCCGACCATATTTTTCTGCTTACCTGCCTGACAGATGTCATTTCAAATAGCCTATTACACGAGACTCGGACTTAACCACTTAAAGTGACATTTTCTCTCCGTTTTGCTAATCGCTTGGTTTTGTCATTTATATGATCATCACTTCGTTAGTCCGTAATGTGTTTTGTTTTGATTTGAAGTTCTCGTGATATTAGATAAGAAGGAAAAAATAGCGGTGTTGGGAACAAGTTGAAATGGGGTTAGAGGGATCCAGTCACCGACGTAGCTCAGTCAGCCAAGGCACTTGCCTGCCGATCCGAGTTGCGCTCGGGCGCGGGTTCGATTCCCGTTTGGGCTGATCACTTGGTTGGGTTTTTCCTAAGTTTACCCCAACTGTAAGGCAAATGTCAGGTAATTATGGCGAATCCTCGGCCTCATCTCGCGAAATATCATCTCGCTATCTTCAGTCGCATCGACGCTAAATAACCGAATAGTTGATACATCGTCGTTAAATAACCAAGGTAAAAAAGGAAATGTTACTCATCTTAAAATAAATACTGAAGAAAATATGGCATCCTGTTTCTAATTTGGCAACAGTTATCGTAATTTTTCTTAAGTTGTATGAGATACATTGAGGTACAGGGTCCGGCAAAAAAAAATATATGATGATTTTTTTAAATGAGACCACACAGTTGTATTTTAATGTAAGTTGGTTTTTATTCTGTTATCGAAAAGAGGCATTATTGCCATATAAAAATGCAAAAAAAAAAAAAAAAAAGGGTTTTGAAAATTACGCCCTCCTAATAACGTTTTTTTTTTTTTTTTTTTTTTTGCAATTCACTCCTGGAGCCTGACTCGAAGTTCAGCCACAGTCTAGTATATACAGTCACGAAGCTCAGTACGTAGTAAATATGCATCCATAGGTAGTTGCTAGCCACTAGGATCGCTGCTATCGCCTCATTACAGACAATGTGAAATAGTACCTGCACAGTCTATTGTTCCTAGTATCCTCACAACTCAAGCTTCGTGACTGTATATACTAGACTAGACTGTGGTTCAGCACTGCTCTGCCTACCGTGTCTCTGCCGTATGGACGATGTTTGTCCCTCTTGGTGAGTTACGTTTTGCTACTGAAGAAGTCATTCTGAAGTTGTTTACCCACAATAAAATTGTGTTACGCCTGGGAACTCTCCCATGTCGACCCACATTGAAATGTTGTCGGAACCTACGCTGCGTAACTACTGAATCATTTGTTTTGAAAAACACATTTACGGCAAACGCCCGATGCGATGCGTTCCACGGATCAGTTGCTACTAAAATGGCATCAATAATGGTATTCATTCCAAATCCTACCACTGCTGCGCGACTGTCTTTAGCCACTGTTACTGCCAGCCTAAAAACGTCAGATGTTTTTGCCGGATCCTGTATATTATTATGTAATAGTAAGTTATGTTATGAAACAAGTTTATAATGTAGTACTTTAGTGCATGAGTGCGAATTTTCTAATTTTGACGAGTACAGTAACTGTATAAGATTATGAACGTGTGTCATATGCTATTTTTTGTATGGCAGTATTATAAAATAATTATTAATCGAGAAATAACATATTAAATTTGTAATGGTGGGTAGTTTGATATCACGGTCTATGAAGAAATGGGTTGCTATGACAACAGTGATGTATTAAATATTATTGCACAGCATATTTTTTAATATTGTGACAGCAACACCGAGACTCGAACACGCGTCCCGCAAGAGTCGCGCGGGAGTAGACACGGGCTCCACGGAGCACTGGGGGGGGGGGGCGGCGTGGAGAGGAGAGGAGAAACGGCGGCATGCTGGGCCGCGGAAGAGAGAGGGAATTAAGCAGCTGGTGACTGAGGGGAGAAATCCAGAGAAGTCTGGAAAGGCGTCATCTTCTTGGCATCTGTCGACTGATCGCGAACTCTCCAGAAACTATGGTTTAGTTATAAATACAACACGTGAGTGAACTTGAGCAGTTCTTGTTGTAATCGTTGGACAGCAAGCCAGCCGATCTTGTGAAGCCAGCTTCGAGACCGGAGTTCGACTTGAGTTGTGTCCGTAACTGTGGACCCGGAAGTCCTGAGTTTGAGTGCAGTGGACTGCAGTTGGGGGACCTGAGTTCGAAGTACAGCGGATTGTCTCTGAAGGTCTGGGGTTCGAGATACTGTGAACTCGAGTGACTGAGCTAGAAGAACTAGCCAAGGCAAACGAACTGTGAACTGAGAACTGACAGTTCTGATTTGTAAATAGTGCTTTGTGAACATTAGTTAAAATTAGCAGTACATTGTTGTTCTCAATAATGCAAGTAAATTGTCATTGTCGTCTGTGGAGTGCAATAACGAATACTGTGTTACTGTGTGGGGTGGAAATCCCATTGTTGACGGGAGTAGAATTAAATTGTAGAAAGTGATTATTATTGTTGCTTTGAATAAAAGTTACATTCTTGTTTTGTAATAAAGTTACAATATTATTAACTTTAGGCCTATGGCACAAGTTATAGTATTATACCATCATAATAGAAGTCGTAACATTTTAGTTGACGTTGTAATATTTTATTGTGCTTTGGTTCATACTTGCCTATTACTTACCTTGATACAAGATATACTCCCGCTGGCCTTGCGCTCGTCTGACGTAAAAAATTTACAATCGTAAAACAGTACAGACAAACTATTTTTTCAATGTTTTAATGCCTCTGTTCATACTCGTACAGTATAGTATTAACAATAACGATCTCTTCTTTATTTACTTATTTACCACTTCTCGTCTTTATATTGGGAGGTGTTTTCTAAATGGTTCAATAATTTGTGAAAGGTTAGTCATATATTTTCCTCCTAAACCTCTCGCACATTATGTTGGTAATTAGTAGATTAATATGATCTAATATTAAAATCTATTTTGTCTAAACAGTTTACGATTCACAAGATCTAACCTAAAAATGTATTTTGTTTGATCACGTTAAATTATTAGTAAAACTCCGAAAACCGAATGCCACTTTGAAATGTATGCTTAAGAATACTTACTCCTAATAATTTTGCTATTCTGGTTATAATTCCTGTCTCTATGCGCATAATTCCTTCTTAATTATCGTCTTTCTTCATTATACTTATGAACTTTGCATTCTTGAAGGGTACTCTGAATGGCACACGCTTTATTTTTTCAAAGAGTTACTACCATACTATTTCCTCTCTTTGGCATTATTGTAGTGAAAATCGTAACACGAAAGAAATTAATTAAAATGTGAAATGGCACTTCTATCAATCTCTCAAGTACATGTATCACAACAAGTATGTTATATTTATTTACACTTATCCGATTATAATCTTGAATTTAAACCACAACGCAACACATAAAATAACTGTTATGTATTAGTATTATATATATATATATATATATATATATATTCATAATTCTACAGCTACTGCCGTCTTCCTGTGCCAGTTCTCCAAAGCCTTCTGTCATGTGCGTCTTCAGTCCTCAACCCCCTCTTGTGGATGACCTCCATTACTTCGTTGTCCCAAGATATTTTTGGTCTACCTCTTCCTCTTGTTCCTGGAGGTTTCCACTGGTAAATTTTTTATAGGCTATCTATCTTCACCCGTTCTCATCAGATGACCAAACCACTTCAAACTCTTATTTTCTATTCTATTTAACACTGTCTCTTCAGCATCCATTCTATGCCTAATTTCTTCATTTTTAATGTGGTCCAAGCGGGAGACTCTAGCACTTCGTCTCAAATAATCCATTTCTACGGCCAAAATTCTTTTTCTATAATATACATTCGTGACCCATGTTTCACTTCCGTAGTTTAATACAGATTCAACTAACATTTTGCCAATATATTGTTTGGTATCCGCCCAAAGTTGTTTATCCCACCATATAGGCCTAGAATTTAAACATGTTATAGTTCTTTTGCTGTGCTCAATTCGGTTTTTTATTTCCTCTTCGCCAATACCTTCTGCTTTAGTTATAATTAATACTGTTATTAATTATTTATTAGTATGTTCAAATTTCACTAGCTTCCAGTAATCGGCTCAGAAATCTAGAACAATTTTAATTTTTAAAATTGAACTACTGTCAATGTCTCTTACTGCTACTAACATAACAGAAAATCACTACAAGTTGCAGTATTTCTCAGTACCGAAATTCGAAACGCAGTTGGCAAAAGAAAATTCAACCTGCAAACTAGAAAATCACCATAATCCACTAGCATATGTAGTAATAGGGGAAAAATGGTTAGGTTTCATCCTTTGGGTATTAAGTAAACTGATCCGGACTTATTTATTTATGCCTATAACAGGGAAAAGCCCCAATTACAATAGACAGTACAGATATTCGTTTAAAAAAAACATAGAATTGCATATAACATGAAAAAAGATATGAAACGGATACAAATGCAGGATACAAATGTAAATACAAATTGAAATAGAAAATGAGAAAAGGAAAAAAAAAAGAACAAACAAATAGATACTACCTAAATAAAAGACACAGATATAGATATAAATGAAAAATACAAAATAAAATAAATGAAAAATAGTTAAGTATAGATATCATAGCCAAAAATGTAAAATGTGGCTATAATTGGCAAATTACAGAGTAAGAAATAGCAATATTATATAAAATCAACTACCTTCAGTATATTAATAAGAAAATCTAGATCCCATGTTTTACATATTTCATTGAAATGTGAACACATTTTTAACACTGGTGAATTTTTATGTGATGAAGTGTTTGGTTTTTTTTTTATAATATAACAATTGACGATTTCTTAAATGTGATGTTCTATCATTAATCTGGATTTGTGATAATATTTCGTTATTATCCAGTAGACCGTTGAATATTGTATATAATAAAAGTTGCTGAGCAAGTAATCTACGACTTGCAAAAGACATTAAATTAAATTCAGCGAGTAGATTGTTGTACGAAATTTTGTTATGGAGGGCTGAACAATGATATCTTCTAAAATACAGATATCTATAGGCGGAATATGGGGCAGGACGGGGAAGGGGGGCAGGACGGGGTATAGCCTCTATCTTCCCAACAAGTAGTGCAATCTACCGAATTTTTTTTAGAACTTCGTCAACTCATGTAAATATATTATCACACAACACTTACTGCCATTCCTTGCATCTGTTGTACGTTATTCGGTTGCTGCATCATATTGTATTATTCATTTGCAACTTTAAAGTGTTCTCTTGTCACACGTAAGTAGAAATGAGATTTATTTAGATAATCTATCTTAATATCATATTATAGAGTGCTTACCTGGTTTTTAATTCCGAAACTTTCTTAAATTTCGTGACAATACCTCATAACTTAGAAATTGTGACTGTGGGGCAAAACGGGGTGGGGCATAACAGGGCAGTACGTCCTGCCCCACGTCATATTTAATTAAATTTCATCTGTAATGGGTTGTTCGTTCTGTTGTTTGTCAGAAGAAAGTTCGATTAGATGCGTATCATGTCTGAAATGGGCTCACAATTGTTGCGCAGGAGTAGACAGTGAAGACGAGGATGCCACGCACATTTGCGTATTTTGCGAATGACTTTTTCTCAAGTAAACTTGTAAAATGTTGTAGTATTCAGACTTTCAGTGTATAATTTTTGTCACTTTTGCCATTTAATTATTACAAAAAATAGATACCCCATTTTGCCCCATACGTGGGGCAGAACGGGGCAAAACGCACATTTCGAAAAACTAATTTATTTTAAGGTTATAATGACCGGATTTCACTCGAAGTGCATATTTTTTTACTTGTTTACAGTGTAATAAAAGCATATATGTCATAAAACCCATACATTTGCATTATTTGATATCAAATAAAGGCATTCAAACATTAACTACCACGTCCTGCCCCATGTTCCGCCTACTGTCTTATCCTTCAGTTTCTATAGACGTCACCGTCACTTGGAATATTTATGACCATTCGTTTTTTTTTATGTACTGTGCATAATGTTTAAAGTAACAATTTCACTGTTATTAAACGTAATAAATTACGTGCTGTATATTATCGCAGATAGACATTTGGATTGCTTCCTGCAGAATACGTTCCAATTCCATGTGTAGTTTATAGTATTTTTTTTTTGTAGATCTTTTAACGTAGAAGACCTCGCTGCAGCTGTATGAACTAACAAGCAGGAGCCGAGACTTACATGGTTGAAATGAAAGGAGCCCGTGATTTGCATTGGTAGTAATTCTGCCGTCAGTTCGTATCGCAGCAGAGTTAGTTCCTTGTGAACACATCTGTTGCTCGTTGCTGAGGCTAATGCATTATAGGGCTGTTACTCTGCCTTGCCTTGCCTTCCGCGCTAAAATGCAGTGTACTTCGAAAACAGTTTATTCTAACTGTACTACATAGAGTGTTTCAAATATTCACTGCCTTATATATACAGGGTGTGAGGGGTGAAAGTGTCGTTATTTGGTGAAGCTTTATTTTGGTATTGCCAATATAGGGAATTAAAAACAAACACTGAAAATACCTTAGTTTTGTAGTGTAGAGTAGTAGAAACTCGATGTGATCACCAGTGGCGTAGCATGAAATTTTGAGCAGGGGAAGCTAACTCAATTTGTCTTTCATGCAATATGAGAAAACGTATTACAAAAATACAGTCTTAAAATAAATAGTAGTCAATTTCAATTCAGCAGTCGAAGATTGGTTAGAACATCGTAAGCAACACTAATAAGGCATGACCTCAAATGATACGTATTTAAAATATGATTTCACGGTTTACACGTATCTCTTAAGAAATAGACACGTATACGTATAACATTAGCTCACTCCCTGTCATACTTAGAGAAATCACAATATTAGTATCATTACGTAAGTATTCGTCTGTCTTTTGGTTGTGTCCTTCATTGACAGCAAGGGAGTCGGTCATTTATTTTTTAAGTCACACTTTTGTTCGTAAGTCAGTCTTGATAATACAATTGTCCTAAAAAATTCAAGTAAATTAGTGTCAGGAACTGTTATTTCGCACATTATTTATTATATCAGCCACAATGCACACTAACACTTCAACTGAACAGAACTGACGAAAAGGGATAACTCGGAAACTACTTATTTTAAGTTAAAGCTAGCTTCTTGCGAGCCTTGCGACTAGGGTAGTTTAGTTAGAAAGGGATGGAAAATCTGCGGGGTGGATTACACAGAAGAAACCAGTCTGCTTGGAAGCTGGTGTGTGCAGGCTTCTTGTTTACTGCTGCATCACAAATCATCCTGAGCTGCCGCATCACAACATTTAACGCGTAAATATAAATTCTATTAAAATTAATAAATAATTTTCTCCATAAACTGCAGGTTTATAATGAAATTATTATTAACTGGGGAAGCTAAGCTTTTAGCTTACATTGACGCTACGTCACTGGTGATCACTCGGAGAGCTGTGGTCCCACCCAAAATAGGTTCCTTACTTACAGAGGAAAATCGTCCTGCTTGAATGAAGAAGGCGGCCATATTTCGTCGTTGTGACGTAATTTGAGGTGGAGTGGGAGAATGATTGCAGTATCGCCAACTGGTGGTAACCATTCATACAATCTTACACACCTAACTTAACCTAATCTAACGTACTACACATCTATTGCAACATTCCTCACGTTTAGCACACCTGTTGTAACATTCCTCACATTAGTTTCACTTCGTTTGCCGATATTGGCAGCCCTGCTACGTCGTCTGCTGGAAATCGAATCATCTAGTGGCAGTAAAGTGAAAGTGTGTGGTTCGTCATGGCGGAAGAGACTTACGGCAACTCTCTTAATTACATTTCCTAAGTTAATTCTGTGTTATCTGTTTCATTGCAGTGATAATTTCATATATATTGCACAATAAAAATTCAAATGTGTCATGGCTGTGATGAAAGTGTTCAAAATTGATTTCCAGTGCCACAATCCGTGTGACAAACGTGTGAATATTCGTTAGGAGTTCGTTGGAAATGACAAGAGGAAAATAAAGCTTGACCCATTAATTTAACTGATGATTATTCATGTCATAAGGAAGAAAAAATGTCCTTACAATTTTTTTCTAATTGCAATATTTAACTAATTATTAAGGTTTACAATATTAGATGTTTTGCAACGTTGCTGGATAGGGAGGAGTGGGTTTATAAGTGCACAGTACAGCTCAAGCGGGTATGGACATACCGGTACAGATACATTGTTCTAATGCAGGAGCGGACCATGATAACTATTCCTTACAAGAAATGAGCAGCAAATACAACCTTTCAATCTCATTAATAGAACATTATGGCAAATTTACAATTTTATGTAACAATATTGCTCCATTTTTTATTGTATGTATAAAAATAAACAATAATTGTTTTCTGCTCAAAATCACACGAACTTTTTTCTAATGCAAAATTCTGATCTCTGCCGCTTCCGTAAAGCAGTATAATTTTTAAACAAATTTCTGGTTGTGCGATTTTCGAAACGGGGTAAGAGACTTCTAGTTTCTAAAAATCGTTGAGGAACTGCTACAAAAGTTCGCCGATCAGGTAACCTTCTTTGAGGAAAACGTTGACGGTACAGCCTTCTTGTCTGACTTGAATTACGACGACTTTCTCCGTAAATTAATATCATATGATATTCCTAAAATGTGAATGACGTTGTAAGTTGTTTATCGAATACCCTGTACTGAACTGCCATCCGCTCGGCAGTATACCTATGGACAGGGAGCTTGAACTCAGCTGACTCGTACTTACGTCTGTGCAGAGTACTGTCTGCTGAACACGTTGCCACGTCTCTCACGCCAGAATATTAACAAATTTAAGCATGCATTTTTATTTAATTTCACGAAAACGTAATAGAACACAAATATTTATTTAAACTAATATTAACACTTTGCTAGATATTCCTACTGATGTAATTGTTTTCGTACTTTTACTAACGATATAAGCATTATAACGCAAATAAAATAAGAAAAATATTTTTTTCTGGGAAAACAATCAAGTTTTGACCCTATGTTGTATGGAAATTGTTTGATTCTGTAGACCGTCCCGACGACTGTGAAAAGGACGGCACTTATACTCCTTACACCATGTATATGTAATTTATGCAAATATGAAATTTGCTATTTAGAACTCAAAGATTGATAATGAGTGTGAATAAAAAATGTAAATAGAAAAAATGTTCAAATGTGCTCTTCTCTTCTCCTATTAGGCGTAACAATATCCGTGAAAGGTTTGTACTCAGAGTGCTCGAAACGAGTTTTTCAGTATGAGAGTTGCTGAAAATGTTATTTCCACGAAAATATGTAGACCTAAATAGATTTTTCCAACATTCTCTTTCTACTTAGAAGGGAACCTCCCCAGGTCGTGTAATTTGAATTTAATGAAAATGCATATTTTACTAATTTCGTGGTCGATACAAGTACTTCCGGTAAACTGACAAAATATCACTTGAGGAGATGGTTAAGAGATGTAGGTATTTCTCCCGGTTGTTACTACTTCTGGATTCCTTGAGTGATCAGATAGCTGGCACTATATTAACTTTTGAAGGAATAAACAATACTTTAGATAGTAAGACAATTAAAACATAAATTATTCCTCCAAAAGCTACAAGAATTTTACAACCCTTGAATGTGTATTTTTCAGATAGTATAAATTGTAATTCGCAGGCTAGAACAATATTTCATACATAAAATTATTTGTGAAAACATTCCAGACACATTGCACGATAGGGGCTTCATAATGACATTGAAATCTGTTGTGTATCAACAGTTTCATTCACCTATTCTCAAAGACATGCTAATATACAAGTGGCAGAGATGTGGATATGTGACGGATAAACATGAAAGTTTGATAATGTTCTTGCAACAATGTAGAATTTTGGAAACTGTGTGTGTTACAGAAGAGTATGAAAAACCAGCCTATACTGTTCATTGGCTCTTTGTTCCGACCACTTCATTTCGAGTCCCACTATCATATTTAAGGTGTCACAAAGTTAATACATATTTAAAATTCAAATTGAATTTGTATTTCAGGAAGAGCACTCTATTAATGTCAGTTGAGAGAAAAACAAAATAGAGTAAACATTAATGCGGGTGCTGTGATACGGTGTCGAGGAACTATGAGGATCCGAGTGCGCGCAAGAAGCGGCATAAGTAGCATCGATTTTCAAGTCATTATATTTCGTAAACGAAGAAAAAGCGAAACGAACGACTATCAGCACGTTTCTTAACGAACGAAAATTAGCGTAAATATGCATTTTAATTAAATTTAAGCTACACTACCTGAGACGGTTTCCGTATTAGTAGAATAAAAAAATGGAAAGCAAAAAATATGTGTATGGACATCTTTCTGTTCTTGTTACCCGCTGGACGGGTACATGACGAGACTCCTATAACATGCGGTCGGCACGTCGCCTAGTCTTTACTTAGGAAGAGAAAGGCCGTGAAATTGACAACAGCCAATCATCAGTGCTCTACACCAGTCATGTCAATTGATGCCCATAGAGCAAGCACGCGCTTTAGAGCTCAGGAGAGCCTGAGCGCTTTAGAGCGGAAAGGAAAGAGACAGACGAAAGAGGTGGTATATGCCGCTTGGTCGAGCTATATTCAGGGATGGCCAGCACTGATTCAATAAAGGGAAGAGAACTTATTAAAAATGTATCTGTGTTAATTTTTAGATTTGTCTGAGACGTATAATTGCATTATGAGAATGTAAGTTTTAATTTTAATGCTCATTTTTCAAAAGTTTGATTTTTTATTCAAAAGAAACATTTTCTCACTCTTTTTTTTATAGAAAAGTGGAATTTTCAGATTTAGGCCTATTTATTTAGTAACCTTACAAAATGTTTTCGTAAATCTAATAAACCGTAAATACGTATTACTGAAGATAGTGTATTGAACATTTTTTAAATATTCGCATGGAAATTGTTTGTAAGGAAATTAATTAACAAAGCAATTACTGTTACATCATAAGCAAAAGATATGTGCCGATGTGTTATAAAAATGTCAGCTCTATAGCTTCAGCACATTTCGAGAAAATAATTTCATATTCTGATGTTAGAAAGTTGCAAACCCGTATCACCTTAAAAGCATAGCGCGATAAGAGTTTTGTTATGGAATATTAGTTACACTTAAAAACATATACAGCACGTAGGTAACTTTGCTTTGTACTGTAATATTGTTTTGATTAGTTTATTGATTACTTTTGTAAGGCTAAAGATACAATCAATATAAATTGCAACCTATCATGTCATACCCAATCTCTTTTTTTTTTGGAATATCACTTTCTTTATGATTGAAGTATTTCATCCATATAGTACAGTATAGTTGTACTACTATGGAATATATGTGAATATTTCTTCTTAACTCTTTATTATGTTATTAACGTTTAAAACACAACTGAAATATTAAGAAATTGGTATTAGTACTTTTGTTTTACAGACAATATAGATAATATCAAACAGAAATAACCCATATAAAAATAACGATATAAAATTTCACGTTCCGTTTGAAGTTTGTGCACCACTGTTTTCTTAATCCAACAGGTTGCTTATTCATATACACAACCCTTCCTCTTTCCATTCTTAGCGCTTGATGCCCGCGCACAACGTCAAGGTCAGAAAAATGCGCTTGCTTTGACATCACTGCTCTACACATAGGCTAATTCGAAACCATAATTTGCTCTCCGTGTTGTGCTAAAATTGAGTCTTAGTTGTAGGTATGTTTACACTCGGCCGACTCGGAAACAGATCATACATCCATGCAAGAGTTTTCTATAGTTTATCGTCTGAACTTCAGCTGCAAAATTGAACTGACCCAAATAAACTTCTATTGATCCTTTTATAAATTTAATGCATGCTATAGCGACCTCATGTTTGGGCTGTTCATTCGAGATATGAGTCTCGTAACTTTCGATTAAAATCGATAGCAGGCAATAAATGTGGAAACCATGTAGTTCAGGTTGGTCTTTGAGGCTATTTGGCCACGGATGAAGGTTTCATATGCCATCAGGTGTGAATTATGCAAATAAGGTTTCTGTGGAATAAAAAAAGATATAATGAGGGACAGGAGAGAACTGTACCTGAATTTTCGAGAGAGTAAAAGGGGAGAGGAGAGAAGAGGATAGAAAAACAGAGAAAAATGAAAAGGTTTGATTGCACACATTTTGAAGGCAAACTAAATACGTCTGTGAAACAAAACACTGAAGCTTTCTTCTTCTTTTGTTTCTCTTTTCTTTCAATTTAGAGGTAATACCTCCACCGTTTCGCTTGTTTTGAAGCTTTTCTTTTACTCGTAGAATAAAGTAACTTGTCTCTGAACATTCTGTAATCTGTGGAGATTAATTTTGTCTGTTTTGTGTAGTTTTCCCTGGCAAGTCGTAAACGTTGTTCCTATAGTAATTAAAACACTTGTCAATATTCCATTTGCACAGATAATGTTTCTATGCATGTTTATTTTGTTTCATGGTGACTATTTTTTTTTTTTTAAGTTTTTGATCTTTTCTTGAAATCTGAACATAGGTCAAATCTGTTTTCTTTTTATGCGAAATGGTGTAGGACAGCGTTTCTCAAACTTTTTGGAGTGGGCACCACTTTCTAAAATCAGAACAGTTCCGCGGACTACCTTAATCTTGTTCCCTTCGAAAGCAAATTTACCATTTTCGTAGCTTATTTTGATACCAGTATACTCATATTTTAAAATTGAATTGAGGTTCGGTACTTTGGTCCACTGTTATGAATTCGGATGGTCCCTGGCTGGGTTACAGGCGCAGTGCCAGATGTGCAGGGAAAAGATGGCGAGAAACACCTCTTGTATAGTGCTTTAAATCCTTCTTTTGTTGCTGAGAGTAGAGTGGGAAGTCGATAGACGGGCAGGGTAATATATTTCATAAAATGTCAGTACTGGGAGAAAAAGTGAAATTCGATTGCCATGTGTTATTTCCAAACTCTGAGATTTTAAGCTGTAGTGTGATACGCAATTCGTTTGATTTTTATATTTTCTTCTGTCTTTTTTGAAGGACCACAAGGGAAGAACTCGAGGACCATAGTTAGATCTCTTTTATTTTATGTTTTAAATACTAGTCTGTATATCCATGAAGTTAATTTTTAATAATGTCTTTTCTCTACTACTTGTTACAATTCGAGTTAAATAGAAAGGTAATATTATGTTGTGTATATTTTTATTGTAGTTCATCATGTTGTTTCTTTCTTTTCTTTTTCTTTTAAGCGTTTTTGGTCATTTTTGTGCAGTTCGAATTTAAATCTGTATTCTCCTTACGCTTAGGGTTTAGGGATATCAACCTGTTCCATAAATCTGTACTACTTTATGTTTTAAATATTGTTTTATATATCCCTGAAGTTAGGTTCTTTTGATAGTTTTCCTCTAATAATTTTCAACACTTCAGTTAAACAGATATGTGGTATTTTTTTGGATATTTGTTTATTTTGTTCATCATGGTGTTTTTTTAAGACGTATTTGCTTCATTTTCCTAAAGTTCGGACTTAAATCTGTGTTCTTACGGTTAATGGTTTAGAGATATCGGCCTGCTTAATAAATCTGTATTACTTTGTGTTTTAAAAACTGTTCTGTGTACCAATGAAGTTAATTTATTTTATTAGTTTTTTTTTCTATGCCACTTGTCAACACTTCAGTTAAATACAATTTTTTGTTGGATATTTGTTTATTTTGGTTGAAGGTATTTTTTTTTCCTTTTAAGACTTTTTTTAGTCGTTTTCTTAAAGTTTTAACATAAATCCGTATACTTTTCATACGCAATTGTTTAGGCCAAAAGACCGTTTTCATAAGCCTGTTTTAGGTCTAACTGTTCCGTATACCACCCATGAAATTAGTTTATTTTTAATACTTTTTTCTGTACGACTTTTCAACATTCCAGTTAAATAGAAGAATTTGTTTGCACGTTTACTAATTTTTGATAATTTTTTTTAAGTTTGGACATAGTACTGTATTCTTCTTATTTGTAACTTGCCGTACCCGTGCGCTCCGCTGCACCCGTTAGAAATAAATATAAAGTCATTACATAATTAAAATAGGACATTTGATCCAGGGAACATTCGTGTTTGATAGAAGGATAAATCGTTTAATATGTTACTTAATTTATATTGCATCCAAATAATGAAAATGCGATCATTTTGGTCCAGAGACACACATTTGGTGCAATGACAATTCCTTTAACATGTTTCTTAATTTTATTACATGCAACCATAGTTTAATGAAGATTGACATCATTTAGATTTAATGTGTATATTTTATTTTACTTGTTATAGGTTTCCATTGAATTATGGTAATAACTTAATTTTAACCCTTGTTTTCTACGTATTCAGTAAATGGCGCTTGGCCCACTATGGAGCTGAACCCTTCAAATAACTTAAATAATATATTATATTATATTATATTATATTATATTATATTATATTATATTATATTATATTATATTATATTATATTATATTATATCAGAAGTTACTGTAATAACATTATAGCATTATGTCCATCTAGAGAAACTACACTTTCCAATGGTGAAATAATAATTAATTATACAAATCGGTTAATTTAGCTTCCGATATTACTTCATACAAACACAGAAACATTCTCTGTAGGCTATCTTTCATAGCTTTCGATTGTTGCTGTCCAAGGCCCCTTATAGACGAAGTCATTTGTTTTTTAATTCATTAGATGGCCTTAGATGGCAGTTATTTTAATTTTAAACTCATTTATGTAATTAAATATCAGTCCTATCAAAATTTTTCAAAGAATAAAACTTATCGGAAATTATTTTTAAAGAAACTTTTGTTATGTAACATTTTTCACAAAAATCAATAATAAGCGAGATATTTCGATTTGTTAATTCAGGCCCCCTTATAACCCCCCTTTTAAATAATGTATTTTGAATGCCATATAGCCTAAAATCTAAGTTACAACGAACTTAATTTATATTCCAATTTTCATCGAAATCCGTTCAGCCATTATCGCGTGAAAAGGTAACAAACATACAGACAGACAGACAGACAGACAGACAGACATACAAACAAAAATTTCAAAAAAGCGATTTTCGGTTTCAGGGTGGTTAATTATATATGTTAGGACCAATTATTTTCGGAAAATGTAAAATTACCAGAAAAATTTGGGCTACAGATTTATTATTAGTATAGATTCTTTAGGGCTTAAGGCCTTTTCTATGAATCTGTATTACATTGTGTCTTAAATACTATTATTTATGCCCATGAAGTTAGTATAGTTTAATAGGTTTCTTCCACGAATTCAATATGAGTGAATATTTTGATGTCCACACTCCTTGTTGAGTCAAAAATTACCGACATTTGAATATTACGTCGAGCTTACCTACTAATGCATCTGATTTCTTCGATGCCATTGTGAACACTGAGCGCGCGAGTGTTGAAAGTACATCGGACGTGGGATGTGATGCAGACATTCTCCTGTCTGACACAAGACCTGTGGTGACTAATAATATAATTTTGTAGTTTGTTGCTGCATTTCACTTGTGGTATATATATATATATATATATATATATATATATATATATATATATATATATATATATATAAAACTTGTACTGTATTATAATGAATTGAAAATAGGAGGAAGGAGAATAAAGTGCACGAGATTTACTGATAATATGACGTTGTTAGCAGAAGAGGAGACGACACTAAGGGATATGTTACTGGAGCTAAATTACAACTGTGAACAGTATGGGATGAAGATAAATGCAAACAAGACGATGATCATGGTTGTCGGAAGAAAAATATAGAAGGTAAACTTGCAGGCAGTAGAACAAGTAGACAGCTTCAGATACTTGGGATGCGAGCTGCTGCCAGGAAGTCAAAAGGAGGATAGCGATAGCAATGACCAAGGAAGCTTTTAATAGAAAAAGAAGCATCTTCTGAGGACCTCTGGAAGAGGAACTAAGGAAGAGACTAGTGAAATGCTTTGTGTGGAGTGTGGCACTGTATGGGGCAGAAACATGGATTTTACGACGAAGTGAAGAGAAGCGAATAGAAGTTGTTGAAATGTGCATACGGAGAAGAATGGGACGTGTGAAATGAACAGACAATAAGAAACGAAGCTGTGTTGGAAAGAGTGGGTGAAAAAAGAATGCTGCTGACACTGATCAGAAAGAGAAAAAGGAATTGGTCAGGTCACTGGCTGAGAAGAAACTGCCTACTAAAGGATATACTGGAAGGAATGGTGAACGGGTGAAGAGTTCGGGACAGAAGAAGATATCAAATGATAGACAACATTAAGATATATGGATCATATGCGGAGACTAAGAGGAAGGCAGAAAATTGGAAAGATTGGAGAATGCTGTGTTTGCAATGAAAGACCTACCCTTGAGCAGAACACTTTTGTATGTATGTATGTATGTATGTATGTATGTATGTATGTGTGTATGTGTGTGTATGTATGTATGTGTGTGTGTATAATGAATTGCTCAAAATTAGACCTAGAGAATTGTTGTTTAGTTGTAATATTGATAATTATTTGACAGTTTATTCAGCCTTTAGCAAATGTAATTAATTTCATATTTTCATTACATCCATCAAATAATTTTGTTGGGCTATAGAATCACTGGTGAGTTTATAAATAAAAACACCCTTGTTAACGTTCACCATAATGTAAGGCTCACACATACATATTCAGGCTCGAAAAAACCCATAATTGTAAAATAAAACATATTCAGGAAATATTTTTGTGTTTTGTGTATCCCTATTTTCAGAAAAGTCGTTGACGGTGTGTTAAGAGTTAGTGGCTGCATTCAACAAGCTTTTGAATAGATTTAAGTCTTATTTTATAGAAGGCTTCAGCCTCTAGGCCTCGTTCAATGAAACTCGGCAGAAAAAGTTTTCGTAAAAATGCTCGAGGCATTTGTTCGCGGCCCTCAAATTTAACAACGTAGTTGTATGTTCCACTCCCTTTCAATAAAAGTTTGAAATTTCATAATCGCGAAATGTAATAATAAGCCAGGCTCTTTGCTTTCATAACTACGAGAATCCGGCATGCCCCGACTATTGAAATCCAGTTTTTTTCTTTACAATGGGCAGATTCCAGTTCTCCTTTCTGCTTCACGGGTTTAGTTCTGCCATAATAGCTTTAAAAGAAAATGAGGTCAATAGCATAGTCAACAAAATTACATTGCGTATAAATATTCTTATTGTTACAGGCTCAAAATAATATAGGTTAGTGAATTTGAAGGGTCAGGTCTTGAACTAAGGGCCGATTTCACCAAGATTGTTACGCAGTGTTCAAGTAAACACGACAGGATCAGTTGTAAAATAAAAAAATAATTTCGCGTATGACAGACGACCATATCGTTACTCGGTTAAAATTCTCTACATGTAGCTTGGACTCCTAATTTTAATTAGTTAATTACACATTCATCTTAATGTTTAAATTGTATATAAAATAATAGAAAAAATAAATCAAATCATGCAAACATGAAAAAGAAATGAGGTGTTCAGAGCTAAAGTGGATCAAGTCCATGAGACGTAGTTTTGAGATAATAGGACTTAAAGTTAACTTGCTCTAGTGTATTATCTAATTTGACTAGCAATAATCTTATTGCTCCATTCTGAAATTCTAGATTTATAAAATATAAACAGTTGTGATGTTAATAGATGCAACGCTTTGGTGACTTGATCCACTACGGCACAGAACATCGTGAACAAATAATCTAAGCCGAAAGTGACTGATGTCACCTAACGGCGAATGCTTGGAATTAAGACTTGATCCATTACTGCTCGGGAAAGATCCAACTTCACATATCAGAAAATGAATTAAACTCAATTTATGAAAATTTGTGACTTGATCCACTTTAGCTCTGAACGCCTCAAATGAACAAATATATATTGACATAAACTTAATTGAACTTTTCCTTAGTTTGGGTATGTTCACTATCCGTCTCTACGCACGTAAAACTTGCAATAGTGAAGATGTTCCGCGACTTCTCCTCTTATACCTCCCTCCTTTCATCTTCCCCGTTACTGTGTTTTGTGGGCTGTATTCCTTATGACGTCATCTTTGCCGACCACTAATCTATAGAGTATTAGGACCTTATATTGCAATATAGCAATTCCTTTCCTTCTAATGACTTTCACCATAAGCGCTATCCTTTTCTAATTTAACGAGGTTGCCACATTTCCGTAAAATGTTTAGTAATCGATTAACACACATGAGTATATAGTGACGTAGAGAATTTGAAGCTGCATCTGCTGGCGTTAGTGAAAAATATCTTACGAGTAATTAAGGGTTAAAATGTCTATATTGAAAATTTACCCCAAATGCAAAATCTTCGCTACACGGAGCATATCTCGTCATAACCCTATATTATATCCGTTAGAAACTTTTCCTTTTTACTCTTGGTGAAGAAACGTTCACTCTCCACGTACGTAAGTTGAAATCTACATTCGAACGATAAAAAAAATGCAGACTGTCTCTTTTTTTTTAGTCATAGTCAGAAATTTTTACACGAAAACACGAAAAAGTCAGCCAGCGGAAAACTTTCTTCGGTGTTGTCTCTGCATGAGGTCAAAGCGGGAGAAATGTCCTTCGAAGATGGAAGTTATTTTTAAAAAAAACTCCAAGTCTGCAGCTCATTTAGTTCCAGATTTATGATTTAGGACGAATTTTCCCTCATGGAGATCACGGAGTTATATACATTTCAATCTAGAGACGGCCACGTGGATTGACGATCATAAGTAATTTTATAGTGTAATATGTCCAATTATATACAAGTAAGGATACTAATTTTGTGTGTGTGTATTAGTGCTTGTGCGTAGAGTTTCTTAAAGTAAAACATGTGGAAAATAAAAATAAGATATAGGCCTATATGATATCAGAGTGTAAAATGGATTCTCAAATTAAGAAGAAACGTTTCATAGATAAGATTATGTAGTTGTGACGTTTCGCTTAAGCCACTCTTGCGCGCATTCTGCTGCAGTTGACGTCGCAACAACGCACTCCTCTTTTCTGCAGATACGAGTATGTAAAAATTAATCACATTTTTTCCGTATTAGTCTCTGGCCCAAAATGGTATTGTACTTTTCCGTGGCATCTGTATTCCACAATCCTTTGGTAGTGTATGTATGTACTGGATGTTCATTTCAAAGTGTGTCATGACATCACTGTTGTGAGTCAGCGATTTGAAGCGGGTTTCAGCTTTTATGTCAGAGAAGTTGCCTATTATTCAAGGCGTTCAACCTGAACTTGAGAACGTGTATGGTATAACTTGAACGTCGTAGCAACAGATGGCTGTCTGTAAAGTCTGTGTGCTACCATAACCTCTTTCGAAATGTGTTTTGCGCGGGCAAGTCGTACGCAGGGTATTTGTTATCATCGATTGCGTACGGCAACATTCCACAGTACAAATCAAATGCTCCGTGTCCATGTTGACCGTCGAAGTTAATGTCAACAAACACGTAAGTAATCGTCTTAATCCTCTCCCCATATCCCGACAGTAAGAAAAAACTCACCTCAGTACGTGTTTCCAAACAGTTCACATTCCTGCCACTACAGGCGTTACCGTACGTAGGCTATGGGTAACATAGACTTACTAAGATCGGTAAGTACTTTTCAGAATGAACGCCGTACTCGCTAGGCAACTTCTCTGGGACATAGGTAATAATACGCCTCTGTGGAAGTGTAGGAAGATTGAATTCTCTAGGGTCATCGACTAGCCACATGACGGCATACAGCGAGCTGTGACACACTTTGAACTGAACACGCAGTATACAGTATTGAAGGATGGACAATGTACAGACAAACAATAAGATTTTTTTATGAATCATAAACAATAAATACAAGGACGAGGCTGTCTGCTTGTTAGGTTGATTAGCATTTCCTGTAGGCAAACTAAGGCTGTCGGTATAATGGTATGAAGATACTTGCTATGTGACTTATCGGACGAGTAACCAAGCCTGATATCTCCGCTGTAGGGCTTGTGTTAGCCGCTGAAGAGGCTGGCCAGTGTCCTCTACGGATGGGAAGCAGGAGTCTTAAACAATGGGACTTTATCGACTTGCCTCCCCTCTCACTCCTCTGTACTCTATTAGAGTTGCCACCTACACACATAAAGTACCAGAGAGAGAGAGAGAGGGAGGGGGAGGCTGAAAGAGAGAGATGACACAAGTTGTAAGTTGGCACTTGAACTTGGTCCGTGTCTGCCCCCCAAGGGTCGTGTGGCCGTCTTCAATATCTGAAGAGGGTTGAAGGGGGATAGAGATCTGGCCCTTGTCTCCTGGAGACTTCATCAACTTCTTGTTCTGAGAGGAAGTTGTAAAGTTTTGCAGTAAACTGTGGTTAATACTTCAACCCCCTTCTCATCCCTCGTTCACACTTGTAATGTCTCTCTCTGAAGCTGTTAACTGCTGTTAACATTGTTCCCTTCAGCCTTCTTAATGATTGCTTTTTAGTGCTTTCTTGATAGAAATTAACTACAGTTCCATAATATCTGCTTGTTGAATCAGAATGAGAGGGGTAATTAGAAGTTTACGGTTAACATTCAGTGTAAACTGTGCCGATTTAGTTGAAGTAGTGGCATGTGACTATATAGTGATTTCCTGATGGTGTTTTTCTTAGCTACTTAATTGGGACGTAAGATATGAGTTTGGAAAGGAAGATATATTACAGTAGTTACAGACACAGACACAGACACCAGATATTATTAGGAAACATTTTGATGCAAAATGCAAAGTAGAAGTATATGAAGAAAACTGCAAATGTCAGCTAAATAAATGAAAAAGTTACGGAAAATAAATTCTTCAGCATAATCTAAGTCACTGGTTTCCAAATTTCTTGAAGACGCGACCCACTTTTGGCGAGACTTCAGTTTGCGATCCCCTCCCCATTATCGTACCTGTTTTTGATTCCATTCCAAAAACAGAAATCCCTGTATAATCGTAACAATTACGACAGTCACAGACAGCGTATTCCGAATCTCACAACAATGACGTCACGCTGCAGTAAAATAGGAACAAAATTGCTGGAAGGTTCTATGGCTGTCATGGCGGCTGTACACGTTGTTGTCTGTGCTACGCTAGCAAGATTTTGCGCAATTTCCGTACTGTCGTCTCGTTCAAAGAAAAGAGAGCACAAACAATTTATTTCTTGAACCGGTAGTAATAACTGGTCCGTTGACATGTTCGCTCATAAGCCATTGACATATTGTTTTTACGTTGTGCATATTACAAACAATACAGCAGAACTAAAGCAGAACACACCGCCATGACACAACAGTGCGCGATGTCATTCGTCTGCTAATTCCCGCCCTATACAAGAACCAATCAGATTCTCTGATGGCGCTGCCACCACCTTTGCAAGCTGATGGAACCGGTGCGACACCGGTGGAGCATCAGTGACGTTGAAATTCGGAACACTGTGATGCCATCCGATTGCTCAGCGCTGAGATTCGGAATACGCTTAGATGTATACTGAATCGTTCCGCTTAAGTGGCTGAAATTAAAATATATATATATGGTGGAAAAACTCATTGAAATTTTTACCTAATGATCGAATGTTGAAACTGTGCCCTTTTCTGCAGAGCGTTGACCAGTTTTGCACCAAAAGAATACCTCGAGTTTGCAAAAAGAGCTCTTAAATTTTTGATAACATTTGCATCCTCACATTGATGCAAATTAAGTTTCTCTTCTATGATTTCCATCGAAACAAAAGCGAGGAATCTCGAATTTGAAAATGATATCACAGTGTGTATCGAATACTTAGTTCAGATTTGAGGGGCCACGTTCTGAAAAACAGGCACATTAATTATTTTTTATTTGATGACTTCTGAAAGATTTTATTTTTATGTTCAAAATTGTTTATATTTCTAAATGCCTATGTTAATAAGGTATTTTTGTTTTATTTTGTAATCATCTCGCGAACCTCCTCAACTCTTTACACGGCCCTCCAAGGGGTCGCGACCCACATTGTGGGAACCACTGATCTAAGGGAAAGACGCGACATGGCAGACATAGGAATAGATGTTGCTGACTGTGGAAGAATTCTACAACCTAATAATGGTGTCGTCAAGTGCGAAGGACGACCACGAAGAATGGAATTCCTCTTCGTCTTTCTATTCCCCTTTCCTCCTCATCTCCTTTATAATTTGTTTAGAAATTGAAACTTCCCTTCATTGATGCAGAATTATACTTTCTTCATATTCGTCATCCTATTTCCATGACCGTATTTACTCTAAACCAGGCTTGGAGAAGTGGACGACAATTGTGGCGTTGCGTCACTCATCGGATACGTCACTCACCCCTTCCTTCCATCCCCGCGTCATTGACTATGTAGGGAAGGGGATTTGTATTCAGTGTCTGTCTTAAGTGATTGCGTACGGGCCACAGATACGTCATTCAACGCCGGTGGACTGTGGACGGGGAACCAACGCTTTCCCCATGCTTTCCACCCCTCTCTCGCCAGTTCTGTATCCCTGCTATAAACATAAAGAAGAAGGAAATACTTCCCAAATACTATTCATTTCTTCTGAGTTGTTTCTACTGAGTGTTATTTCCTATTTCACCTCTCAGGATGGACATAATTGGACAAGACAGTTGAGCAATTTGAGCGTTATGGAAAGTCATAGTTAAGTTGGTTAATAAGTAGATTTATGTCCGCAAAAAATAAACATAGTTTCGTCTCCATTTTTTAAATAACAATTTGAATTTCGGTTCTAAAATTTCGAGTTATAAATTTGTCTTCTTTGTAATGTAAAAATAAAATAAAGCCTATACCACAATTCTAAAATTTACATGCAACATTTTATGCGATTATCTTAACGGGAGTCTGTACACCGAATTTTGACCAAAAAAAATGTTTTGATCGTTTTTCGGTAGTTTAATGTGTGTAAAATGATATGATTTTATTTCTTGTAATTGTCAGCTTTTATCTCTAGCTTCAGCAAAAATACTGTAGTAATTCGTAATGCAAAAAATGTTATAAATGATTTTTTTTTTGCCAACCGTTCAGTGGAATTTTAAATTTATTTAGCCGATTCTATACATAAAAGTATGTTACATATGGCCTACTTTTTCTACATTTGTATCTTCTATCATTTCTGAGAAAAGTGCTCCCAAAATTGAGGAATTTAACATTGCAAGAATGGAAACTTTGACATTTACGCTTTCTTATTTTTGTAACATTGGTGCACTTTTCTTAGGAAATATTGTGTCCAGAAGGCTGAAATTAATACACAGTATCAAAGTGATGGCATTTTACACAGTAAGTTAAAAAATTAAGATTATTTCTATCTTCGGCAAAAAAAAAAAAAAAAACTTGTAGTAATTCTTAATACAAAAAATGTTATCAATGATTTTTTTTTGCCAACCGCTCAGTGGAATTTAAAATTTTTTTTAACTGGTTATACACATAAAGGTATGTTACATAATATGCCCTATTTTTTCTACATTTGTATCTTTTATAACTTCTGAGGAAAGTGGACCCAAAATTGAGGAATTTAACATTGTATGAAATGGAAGTACATAGTCCCCCCTTAATGGTAGATGAGAAAAAGAAATACATGTGCTGGTATTGAAAAATGTAAGTTACGGGAAAAAATGAAGGCAAAGGCTCGTCTGCAAAAGAGCGTGACAGTGCGTAGTATCTAGTTTTTAAGGACACTTACATCCCGAATTCATTAGGAAATATTTTTGAAACAAGAAGTTATTTTTTACCTACATCTACTCCTAAAAATGTCGAAATAGACGGTGGTACGTATATTGTTTTCCTTATGTCCAGATACCCCTTACAAGGACATATTTTCCTATACCTTTTAATTCCTCTTCACTAATTTCCCCCTACGATACATTAAGCTACAGTGAGTAACAAAAATATTCGGACATCCGTCAACTATCAATTCAATGATATATGTTTACATATAAATATATACAAATAAGCTTTTCTTATTTTTTCCCTAAAAGTATCCCATTTCATATAAACATTTTCAACACAACAATTGCAATTAACTTAATTTTCTTCTAATTATTAAAACATAAAGGAAAACATTTGATTTCTAATACTAACAAAAATATTCGGACACTTTTTGAAAATAAAGAATACTATTCCAACTCGACATTATTAGCACCTTGTAGGACCACCCTTCTGTTTAATAACCTCTTTCAGACGGCGTGGCATGCTATGTACAAATTTTTTCGTTATGTCTATAGGAATTTTTACCCATTCTTCTTGAAGTCTTGCTTTTAGCGCTTCTTTAGAAGAAATAGGCTTTGATCCAACCCTCCTGTCAAGTCCTTCCCATAAATGTTCAATAGGGTTCAAATCCGGAGATTGTGGAGGAGGATGAAGCACTTTAGGGCATTTGTAGAGCAGAAATTCTTGTACAATATAGGAATTATGCTTGGGATCGTTGTCTGGTAAAACATAAATTCCTTTTCAATTCCAAGCTTTTCTGCACTTTTCACTAAATTATGTTGCAGGAGGTGTAGGTAGTCTTCCTTCTTCGTGATATCCTCGATGAACACTAATTCACCAACCCCAGAAGCTGCTGACATGCACGCCCATATCATCACATTTTCCTCTACCGTGTTTAACAGTAGCTCGCAAATTCTTGGTTTTCATTTCCTCCTTAGGCTTTCTCCAGACCATTTGTCTACCATCGCTGCCAAAAACATTGAATTTGCTCTCATAAAAAAAGAGCATTTTCCCGCCAATCTTCGCCTTTATTTTCATATTCTTTAGGAAATTGAAAGCGTTTACGTCTGTTCCTTTCACAAACATAAGGCTTTTTTCGTGCTATTCTTCCGTTGTAGCCCCGTTTATGTATTGCCCTCTTAATTATTTGGGCATGCACTTTTTTACCTGTAGCCGATTGAATTTCAGAAGCTAACTTCGGGGCACTTATACGAGGATTCTTTTTAATCTGTCTGATAATAAGAGATTCTTCTCTGTCTGTGAGGACTTTTCGGCGACCTGTTTGCTTTCTCAGCACTATTCTGTCCTCGTTTTTATATCTGAGAATTATGTCAGACACTGTACTTCTCTTCATCTGAAGTAAATTTGCAATGTTTCGAATGGTTTTCCCTTTTTCGTGATGGAATATCACTAACTGCCTCTGATTAAATGTTGTTTGCTTGCCTTTACGCCCCATTTTGTGTTCTGTCTTTCTGAAACGACAGCACAAGTAAGACAAAGTACTCTCGCATATTATTGAAACTCGGTACCTCCACCTACTTTGTAATGTAAGTGATCAACAGGGGTGTACAGAATAGGACCAACAGGATTGTCCGAATATTTTTGTTACACAGTAAATTGTATATTTGTTTATTTTTATATAAATATATTAACATACCATTTCATTAGCAAGCTCTTTTTATGTCCTTATTATGCAAATTGGTTTATTTGACGTAACCGCAAGCGTAATTTCTGTGTTTTTGTAAACATGTTTAGTAACATACACATAGGCCTAAACATTTGGAATATTAAGTGTCCGAATAATTCTGTTAATCACTGTATACTTTTCACTGGTGCATATAAATAAATGAAAATATCCATTAGGAAAATGTTTTAGAAAGTCACATACCCGAGGGCGTGTTAGTTACTCGTACTTGGGTTTATTTGTTCGTTATGAGCCGAGTCCGGTGTGTGTATTGTGGTGAGCAGAACATATACGTATATTTTCCAATACTCATCCCTTCTGCATTCAGCATAGGGTTGAATGCGTGCGTGCCACAATGTGTTTTGAAAAGGCGCGTTTGTAGCTGCTATCTGCTCGGATCGTTAGTGTGTAGGTAGTTTATTTTGTGGAATGACTCGTATTTTTACTCGTTTTTGTATGTGGGACAAGATTGAAATAGCGAGTAAAACTTAAAAATACTTATAAAGAAGAGAATATCTACAACATGAGTAATGATCCTCGAAACAAAGGCGTAACATTTGCATAGAGAACTTTCGTATGTCACAAAATTTGCTTGAAATTTCTATGTGATGCAGTTCATCACTGCTAAGTACTAAGTAAGTTTGTACAGTACGATTATTTAGTCCTGACAGTCACTGGGGATGTGCGGCTGAGTCAGGCGAGTCCATTTAGTTACGCCAGTGATGTCAAAGCAAGCGCATTTTTCTGACCTTGACGTCGTGCGCGAGCATCAAGCGCTAAGTATGGAAAGAGGAAGGGTTGTGTATATGAATAAGCAACCTGTTGGATTAAGAAAACAGTGGTGCACAAACTTCAAACGGAACGTGAAATTTTATGTCGTTATTTTTATACAGGGTGTTTAAAAATACGGGGCATAATTTCAGGTATGTATTTCCCACATGTAGACAATAAAAATAGTTCATTACAACATGTGTCCGGAAATGCTTCATTTCCGAGTTATGGCCTTCACAACATTGAAAATCACCGGAACGTTTTTCTTTCCGCAGGTCGTTGTCATTACAGAAGATGTTCAAAATGTCCACCTCCTGCTTGAATACAGACCTCACATCGATGTCTCATTGACCTGCGAACACGATCCCAAACTCCAGGAGTATTGCGTATGTCCTCAGAACATGCCACAATTCGATTCCGAAGGGATTCCAAATCAGCCACCGGAGACGAATAAACCAATGATTTTAAATGGCCCCACAAGTAGAAATCGAGAGGGTTCAGATCAGGTGAGCGTGGAGGCTAAGCAATTGGGCCACCTCTACCTATCCATCGATCAGGAAATCTTCGATCCAAGTACCGGCGAGCTGTACGACTGAAGTGTGCAGGAATGCCATCATGCATCTGGACATTGTCGCTGTGGGTACCTCTCCTGGTACAAACGACGAGCCAGCGCAGCATTGCCGTCTGCCTTACCGTACATGAAGTGTATCTCTGCCAGCTCTTGATTTGAATACACGTCGCACAGTCTAACGCCTACAAAACACTGAATGTAACCTTCGCCTCGGAATGAACTGTCAGAGTGCCCTCTTAATGTCTCCTTTGACGGCAACGACCTGCGGAAAGAAAAACGTTTCGGTGAATTTCAATGTTGTGAAGGCCATAACTCGGAAATAAAGCATTTCCGGACACATGTTGCAATGATCTATTTTGATTGTCTACATGTGGGAAATACATACCTGAAATTATGCCCCGTATTTTTTAAACACCCTGTATGGCTTCTTTCTGTTTAATATTATCTATATTGTCTGTAAAACAAAAGTTCTAGCACTGATTCTTAATATTGCACTTGTGTTTTAAATGTTAATAACATAATAGAGAGTTAAGAACGAATATTCACTTAAATTCCATAGTAGTATAATATTATACTGTATTAAGTGGATGAAACAAATCATTCATAAATAAAGTGATATTCCAAAGAAAGAGATTGAGTATGACATGATAAGTTGGAATTTATATTGATGGTATCTTTAGCCTTACAAAAGTAATCAATAAACTAATCAAAACAATATTACAGTACAAAGCAAAGTTACCTAGGTACTGTATATGTTTTAATTGTAACTAATATTACATAAGAAAACTCTTATCGCATTATGCTTTTAAGGCGATATTTGTGGGCTACTTCCTGTCATCAGAATATTAAATTATTTTCTCGAAATCTGCTAAGCTATAGAGCTGACATTTTTACAACACATGGGCACGTATCTTTTGCTTGTGATGTAACAGTAGTTGCTTTGTTAATTCATTTCCTTACAAACAATTTCCAAGCGAATATTTTCAAAATTTCCAATACACTATTTTCAGTAATACGTATTTACGGTATATTAGATTTACGAAAACATTCTGTAAGGCTACTAAATAAATTGGCCTATACCTGAAAACTTCACTTTTCTATACGAAAAGTTGAGAAAATATTTCTTTTGAATAAAAAAATGAAACTTGTGAAAAATTAGCATTAAAATTAAAACTTACATTCTTATAATGCACTTACACTTTTCAGGCAAATCTAAAAATTAACATGGATACAGTTTTAATAAGTTCTCTTCCCTTTATCTATTGAATCAGTGCTGGCCATCCCTGAATATTCTATAGCGTCATATACCACCTCTTTCGTCTGTCTCTTTCCTTTCCGCTGTAAAGCGCTCAGACTCTCCTGGGCTCTAAAGCGCGCGTTTGCTCCTGTGGGCATCAATTGACATGCTTTAGTTACGCCAAGGGGTGTTTGGGTTAGTTACTCGCTTGCTATCTGTGCGATCGGATGTCATGCGTGCGGTAGAGCGGTATGTTTTCAGTACAATTAAGCTGTACTGCATTCCTTTACCGACCGCTTGCCCTTATCTCTACTCCGGAGCTCTCTCCACTACTCCTATTACTTCCCCTCTTTCGCGTCGCTGAGCTGTCAGGACTAAATAATCGGTCTGTACCACAAAACATTAGAAACATCACGGAACAGACCAGATTTACCGGAATTTTTTAAAACCTGGAACAGTTTATTGATATTATTAGAGACGAAAATTTCATGCACTTTAAAATCCCAAAATATGCCTGCATTCATGGAATATCAAACTATGAAACATGCACGATCAAGCGAAAAATACATTGAACTATGCACTTTCATTTCTGTTCAAAATTTCTTATTACACTTCACTTTTTTTTGCACAGTTAACAACTAACTTTCTTAATTTTGTTTCTGTGAGGTTCCTGTGCTTGTCAGTCAATATGTTTTTGTAGGCAAGAAGTTATGGGTGCAAACGTGAATGAAAATTTTTCTGATATTTAGTTATTTTTTTTCTTTTCCTTCTTCAATCTTGATTTCTGAAGATAAAATAAGGGATATAAAAATCGAGAAACTGAGGTGTCCACTCAAAACCATGAAAACATGCATTTAAACAGAATATAATGTATATTATATGCATGATTAAGCCAAAAATTGCTTAAATATGCATTAGGCATGTTTTATCCCCAAAAACATGCAAATATGCCCGGAAAAAGTACTCAGATTTGGAACTGAAGAATAATGAAATTGATAAGTACTAAGTTTGAGCTATTTCCTATGTTCCTATAGAGACATGCATTTGCATGAAATTCTCATCTCTATTATTTTGAGCATTTGAACCGTTTATTTCATAACCCCCACCCCTATATCTAGTTGATCATATTTTGAGAAAACCAATATATACTGTATCACTTCGCCAGGAAATTTTTGTCGGTGTTTAGTCAATATTTCATTATATGTAAGCTTGTTAATGTGCATGGAAATTATTTTATATTTAAGTATGACTATTAATATTACTACTTTTATCATTTTTTATTGTATATTTCACTTCTGGTAGTGTGGAAGAGAAGGCCTCATGGCCTTAATTCTTCCCCGTATAAATGAATAAATAAATAAATAAATAAGTAAATAAATAACTAGGCCCCTAAATAATTAAATAAATAAATAGAAAGTAATGAATGTGAAAGAATTACACATGTTATTGAATGCAAAAAGAAAAGCAATGAAAAGAAGTTAAGATAAAGCAGGACTAAGGAAAGAAACACAAAAACAATATAAAAGGAGAAAGTAAATAATATTATAGAAGGAGCGTAAAAGTAGAGGCATTTAGTGAAGAATGAAGAAAGGTATTCAGTAAAGAATAAAGAGGAGTAGTAAATAATTGAGATGTGATGGAAGGAATAAGGAAAAATCACAGTTTATACTATAATGCTTTTCACGCGACTTAGTCCATACGTCTCATCTTTTTCATGGGTATAACCAAAGCCACCGTTTTTGGCGAGTGAAATAAGTAATGGGAACGTTAAGAGCGAGTATCTTATCTTTCTCGCAGTCTGTAAGCGAGAAAGCTGAATTAGCAACAGGTGCCATTGACTGGGCACTGTACACGTGGACACACCTCAGAAAGCAAAGTGCGAGTATCTTGCCTTTGCCGCAGTGTGTAGGCGATAAGATTAACGACTGTGATTGGCAGATTGCTGACGTGACGTGTATTTGGGTGGTACCATTCTCAGCTGCACTGGCTCATTGACGACTGGGCTTATACTGAAGGACACGCGTCGAAAACGCTGGCGCTGCTGTACGATATTTAGTCTGGGCGCATGTAATGATTAACTTACCTTAGGCCTAACTAACAGCAACTGATTCTTTAACATTACGACTGGGCAACGTTGCTTAAGCTCGAGCGGCTCGTGTTGTTCTGAGCGGCTGAAAAGCTGCTACCTTGATTAACTATGACATACGAAATGAGGTATAGAGAAAGGTAACAAGAAAAGACAGATATGAAGAGAGTAAAGATTGATGAAACTAGGAAAGATTTTGAAAGAAGAAAGTTAATAAAGAATGAGGTAATGGAAAAAGTAAATAATGAAGGAAGCAAACATTGAAGGAAATAAAGAATAAATGAAATGATCAGACGAGAAAAGAAAGGAAGACGTATTAAGAATGGGGCTAAAGCAGTGGCGGCTCGTAGTCAAATGTCCAGGGTAGGCAAAATTTACAGAACATTTTTATGTAATTCCCGCGATTCAATGACAGCTCGCTTTCATCATGCCCCTCAAAAACTTAACTCTTGCTTACATAACAATACTGTTACATCAATGAGCCGTCTCATAATTTGTCGGTTTTTCCTAGTTTATTGTTATACTGTTGTCTTGCAATCCTTGTTGCTCAGACATTTCCGAAATTGGATTCAAATTCTTTTCAAGTCTCTTTAGACTTACCGAGTTACAAATATGATATGATTCCAAGTACCTTCTTTAGATTACAATAACAAACATGACCACCTACAGCTTAGCTTTAACGTCACTTCCTGTTAGCCATTTATGTGTTTCATATCATACTTACTTACTTACAAATGGCTTTTAAAGAATCCGCAGGTTCATTGCCGCCCTCACGTAAGCCCGCCATCGGTCCCTACACTGTGCAAGGTTAATCCAGTCTCTATCATCATATCCCACCTCCCTCAAATCCATTTTAATATTATCCTCCCATCTATGTCTCGACCTCCCCAAATGTCTTTTTTCCTCCGGCCTCCCAACTAACACTCTATATGCATTTCTGGATTCGCCCATACGTGCTACATGCCCTGCCCATTTCAAACGTCTGGATTTAATGTTCCTAATTATGTCAGGTGAAGAATACAATGCGTGCAGTTCTACGTTGTGTAACTTTCTCCATTCTCCTGTAACTTCATCCCTCTTAGCCCCAAATATTTTCCTAAGAACCTTATTCTCAAACACCCTTAACCTATGTTCCTCTCTCAAAGTGAGAGTCCAAGTTTCACTACCATACAGAACAACCGGTAATATAACTGTTTTATAAATTCTAACTTTCAGATTTTTTGACAGCAGACTAGATGACAAAAGCTTCTCAATCGAATAATAACACGCATTTCCCATATTTATTCTGTGTTTAATTTCCTCCCTAGTATCATTTATATTTGTTACTGTTGCTCCAAGATATTTGAATTTTTCCACCTCTTCTAAAGATAAATCTCCAATTTTTATATTTCCATTTCATAGTGTTTCATACCACGAAGGATTAAATTTTCTTGCACCTTTAGCACTGACTTTATGAACAACAGAGCTTAATGCAGGAGTGGGTCGTCCATTGTCCAAAATACTTCTCTTTTCAATGTCATTACGACGCGAAAACGGACAACGTAACAGTTTACTTATTATATCATTCATAACATAATATTATTGTTATCACTTACATTAACTATAAATCACCAAATATACGTAACATTAATATACAGTACGTACTTGCAAAAATCACATTTTCTAAAATACACAGTTTAAAAAAACATCTTTTAAAACACACTGTTTAAAAACTGTTATACTACTCGTAACAATCTACGTTCCAACTCGTGAAACTTTCAAACAGAAATTTCGCAAATCGTAGGTGTTCGATAATGCTCGTGGGTTCTCGTTAGGGCAGGCAGAATTCAAGCGCGCTGGCTTGAGCATAGAACGCATGCGCTAAGAAAGCATTTAGAATAGCGATCTCTTTTAATGCTTACTCCAGGGCCAGCTTTGAAGTTACGTGGAAGGTCGGCTAACTTCGCTTCTGCCTACCTTCGGACCTCTGTTATTTGTCTATGCTTCTGACGCATCGTGATCTGTCCAGTGTATTCTTGTCGCATAAATCGAACTGCCAGCAGTAAGCAACGTCCAACTAACCCTAAAAAAATCCCATTCATAGTTAATTGAAGAATTTCTAAGAACCTAGACAAGAGTATATAATTATGTAAGGTTTTCCAAATGTGTTGGGGTAGTTAATAAATATCCACTTTTAGGTTTTTCTAAATGTGTTGAGGTAGGCTTAGCCTACCCTGCCTGCCCTGAGGAGCCGCCTCTGGGCTAAAGTGTAATTAACAGAGTGGAGTTAAAAATGAACAAAGAAATGTAGCAGGGTCATTTCATACAAAATTTTAAGAATATGCCAGCGAGGTCATGATTTTTTTGGGGGGGCTTTTAATATAATAATGTTATTATGAAAATAAAATAAACTGCCAACTATGACCGCCGTATCATTAATATTTTAGTCATACGGATGACTGAAAAATGGGTGGCAGTTACATGTTATCCATCATTTAAAATATTCTAGACACCCAATATGAAGTGTCATCGAAACTAAACAGACGCCATTGTAAACCTGAATAACCATATTTTAATGCCTTAAAGACTAATCCGGATAATATTAATGCATGCTCATAAAAACACCTCATTGGAAAAAAGAAATAGTTTTGTATTCGAATGCAACAAGTTAAATTCATGCGAATTTCATTCGTATTAAAGAAAATCTTATTCCTAATTCATTTCCCAAGTTTTATCACTTTATCTCAAAAAACCTGTGAATAACTAAATAAAATTATTGATTTTTGTTCCGACGGTTGAAAATCGCTTGCTATGTGTGGCGGTCGCAGCGTTCGCAAGACTTCGTAACGATGAGTAATCTCAAACGTCCGTCTCCCTGACCTGATCGCGCAACATTCTGTACGACGGGAGAGCCTACCTGCCAAGCTCCTTTGTTCCGGTGAGTTATTTTTATTAAAAACTGGCATGATATTTAAATCAACATTCTGTAATTTTCACAGTGGAATCAATATATCCTAAAGAATTAAACATATGTTTTTTTCGTCTATAAAAATGAATTGCATTTTGTGTTCTATATTTTTTTTAATTATTTTACGGTGGGTAACTATTAAAAAATTATATATATTTTCATTTTAAGGCATTTATAAACAAGGCCCTCCTTTTTCGAATTGCATTGAAATCATTTTTCCATCTTCCTTTACATAGTAAGAAAACTTCAATGAATGAAACCGTGTTCTTTGTTAAACCAATATTTTAAATTCTGATTGCTGCCAAACTATGAAATATATAAATACAGCATTACTTGAAATTCATATTTAGAACATACAAAATAACCCACTACAATATTTTTAACTTTTGAGACATCATGGTTGAAAAACATACTTTTTTGCATGGAATGACCCAGCAGTAGAGCAAGTTAAACGAATGAAGGAAGGATACCAACAATACAATGAAAGCAAGGAAACAACAAGGAAACGGAGGTGGAACAAAGAAAACATGGATAGAAGGACGAAGAAACAAAATGAGAATAACAATATAGAAACGAAAACTGGCGAAAACTGAAGGCTATGGAATAAAATTTCTTCTTTTTGCCAAGGCTAAATAATGAATTGACCTTTGGGGCACACATGTAAACTTAGCACAGAATATATTAAACACAGACGTGTAGTTCTATTTGGCTCCTCGGAAACTGTGATTCACCCTGTTAGCGGTTACTGCAATTTGTCGGAATTCCGAAGGCCGACGCGCATTAGGGCATTGGGGAGTTCTCTGTGAGGGTATATAGTGTTACATTATGTAGAAGCACTAGCGGCTCCTGTTACATGAACGTGCAAGTAAATGTGCCTCCCTGCACAGACACAGCTTAGACTCGCCCGCCCGGCAAACAAGAAGACATGACCACACTTCTCATGCTTACATTACACTTTAGCAACTTCCATATGCGCCTTCTGTCACTCTGTAATGTGTAACTCCCATATCTAGACAGTTTTATAGCCATGACTAACAGTAAGACGTGGCGGGCGTTGATTTAGAATGTAAAATTTTTGGGAGATAAACCAGATTTTGAGGTTGTTTTGTATGAATTAAATATCTACTCATTTTGTGTTGGCCTTAGAAGGTGACATTTGAAAATACGACATTGAGCACAGCGATCTGCACGTGTGGTGACTTTAAAATCGTTATCTTGGAATTTTCTAAAATAGATAATAAAGACGCTCTAGCAGTTCGCCGTCATCGAAGCGTGCTTAAGTATAAGAGAGAAGATACTAGTGAAAGATGCGGTTCACGACGAAATAAAAAGAAAGAAGCTTAAAAATAGTCATGGAAATACATATAGGAGTTTCTTTAATTCTCACGCTCATGGACAGAAATGTATAGATCCAAGAAAATGTTTGGAAGATAAAACGTTGACAGCATATGTACATGGGTCATTTGCAGAATTTGTGTAACAAATGATGTCAATCAATTCTTACTCTTCCCATTATTGCATTTATAACTATAGAGTTATAAATTCCTAACAGTGAGTAGTTTCAATACTAATGTAGGAAACGTCACAAGAATTATTTCCTTCTTGTGAAATACTTCACGAGAATAAAATAAAATTCTCATACTGACAGCTAAAATGCAGTGTCCATACTAGTTAAGTTTTTAAAATGAAGCATGATTATGTCCAGATAAAGGTTTGTTTAATAATGTAATTGAGAAAAAAAATTAAAGAAACGTTTGGTATTATCAAAGCTTCATTTGTGTCTGACTTTATATTTCCTTAAATATGATTACATAATTACTCTAGTCCAGTAAGTCAGTCAAGTCTGTTACACTATTCTGTTACTATGGATACACAGTTGAAAAAGAAATCCCACAGATGTCAGCACAAGCCAAGATGATGCACAAAGACCATTTTGATTGTACTGCTATGTTCACTCATTTTGATTTGGCGAGTTTGTGTGTCAAACTCTTGCTTTGTGTTTTAGTCTAAGCGTGCATTTTTACTCTGTCAGATCTGTTTGTGTTGTATTTTCCACAAATAACAACATATAAAGTCAAGATCAAGAGGACATAATAGTACGTGTGTCCAGTAGTTAAGTTGCTATATTGAAGATTTTTAAGCAAAAACATTTTAGGTTAGCACATGCTTGTTTGCTTTGTCATGTCTGTTACCTGTCAGATCTGTTACTCCATTCAAGTCTGTTACATCATTCAAAACAGTGCTGTAAAGCAAGGTGAGTGTACAGTGGCTGATTACTATGGCAGAGACATTAATACATGCAGAATATGCACTAAATAGTACTTTAATTTTGACGTTCTCAATCGTCCATTTGTTTACAATTTTTGAAAATGACCTACATCTATGAAACCATATTGTAAAACAGAGGCGCCCAATCTTTTCTACCATGAGGAGCCATGCTTTTGCTTTGCAGGATCTTCTACTCGGGGACAAAATATTAGTTAACTGTCCAATTTTGTGAACATAATAGTAATAATTTAAATAGTTTAATAGTTTAAAAAATGCGGGGCATAATTTCAGGTATGTATTTCCCACATGTAGATAATAAAAATAGTTCATTACAACATGTGTCCGGAAATGCTTCATTTCCGAGTTATGGCCTTCACAACATTGAAATTCACCGGAACGTTTTTCTTTCCGGAGGTCGTTGTCATTACAGAAGATGTTCAAAATGTCCACCTCCTGCTTGAATACAGACCACACATCGATGTCTCATTGACCTGCGAACACGATCCCAAACTCCAGGAGTATTGCGTATGTCCTCAGAACATGCCACAATTCGATTCCGAAGGGATTCCAAATCAGGCAGCTGAGACGAATAAACCAATGATTTTAAATGGCCCCACAAGTAGAAATCGAGAGGCTTCAGATCAGGTAAGCGTGGAGGCCAAGCAATTGGGCCACCTCTACCTATCCATCGATCAGGAAACCTTCGATCCAAGTACCGGCGAGCCGTACGACTGAAGTGTGCAGGAGCGCCATCATGCAAGAAGTGAATATGTTGACGATTGATCAGTGGAGTGTCTTCTAAAACATGAGGTATGTTGTTTTCCAGGAAGTTTGTGTACGCCTGCCCCGTAAATCTGTTTACAAGTACATGTGGTCCAACTAATCGATCACCAATAACACCGGCCCACATGTTGAGGGAGAACCGCACCTGGTGATGAGATGGAACAGTTGCACGTGGGTTTTCATACGCCCATACATGTTGATTGTGGAAATTTGTTATGCCATCTCGTGTGAACTGTGCTTCATCTGTAAATAATACTAGGGCAGGAAAGTTCGGATTTACACCACACTGCTGCAACAACCACTGACAGAACCTAACTCGTGCAGGGTAATCTGCTGGTGACAGGGCCTGTACACGTTGCAAATGATAAGGATACAATTGATACTCTTTCAACAGTCTCCAGACAGTCGTATGAGGAACATTGACTTGCAACGCTACCCTTCGTGTGCTAATAGGAGGAGTCATGTTCACAGCCTCCAGAATCTCCTCCTGTACTTCTGGAGTTGTAGTTCTTGGTCGTCCCCTTCCCAAACCAGGAGAGTTAAATTTTTCATACTCGCACAGACGGTAATGGAGACTTACAAATGTCTTCCGATCTGGACATTGTCGCTGTGGGTACCTCTCGTGGTACAAACGACGAGCCAGCGCAGCATTGCCGTCCGCCTTACCGTGCATGAAGTGTATCTCTGCCAGCTCTTGATTTGAATACATGTCGCACAGTCTAACGCCTACACAACACTGAATGTAACCTTCGCCTCGGAATGAACTGTCAGAGTGCCCTCTTAATGTCTCCTTTGACGGAAACGACCTGCGGAAAGAAAAACGTTCCGGTGAATTTCAATGTTGTGAAGGTCATAACTCGGAAATAAAGCATTTCCGGACACATGTTGTAATGAACTATTTTGATTGCCTACATGTGGGAAATACATACCTGAAATTATGCCCCGTATTTTTGAAACACCCTGTATAGTTAATCTAAATAATACTTTGTTAAATTATAATTTTTGTACTCGTAGATATGAGGTATCACTTCTTAGCCATCGATATGCTCTTTTGTTCATTCAAATACCGTCATTTCCTGTCGTATGTATGGTCTATAGATAATAGAAATGATTTACACATAGGCCTACGTCCTCGACTATCATGTCAAGAAGTTATAAATTCAATATATATTCTCTAACACATATTATCAACATCTGCTTACAACAAGGCATATTTCCCGATCAACTAAAAATTTAGAAAGTAATCAGAATATATAAAAAGGTAATAGAACAAGTTTAAGTAGTTACAGACCAATCTCTATCATTCCTGCGTTATTTAAGGTATTTGAATATGTAATTTTCAATCAAATTTATGATTATTTTGAAAATTCAAATCTCTTTAGTACTATCCAATTTGGCTTTAGAAATAAATAAATAAACAAATGATGCAATTGAGCTTTTAATAACTGAATTTTTAAGAAAGTTTCAAAACAGGTCACCAATTAATGCTACATTCTGTGATCTCACTAAAGCGCTCTAAAGTATTGATCATAATTTGGTTTTATCAAAATTAAAATTTTATTTTATTCGAGGGAATATACTAAATATTTTTAGAACCTATCTCCATGGCAGAAGTCAATTGGTTGCTATAGGTGAAAATTGGTCAAGTCTCACCACAACACATTATGGGGTTCCACAAGGCCCAATAATTGGTCGTCTATTGTTCTTAATAGCAATAAGTGATCTTCCGAATTCATTAAAACAATAACAATTATGTATGCAGATGACACTACTTTCCTATGTTCTTCCTCTGCTCTAAATCAATTACATGCTCTCAACAACGATATTCTATCACAATTGGCTTTATGGTTTGAATGTAATGGTTTCTTGCTTCTTCAAGAAAAAACTGTGAACATAACTTTTAACCAATAAATAAGGACAACAGACTCAACTATACAAAATTTCTAGAACTTTTTATAGACTTCAGTTTAACATGGGATAAGCACATCGAATACATATGCACAAAGCTATCAAGGGTTTTATATTTGTTAAAGAAATTAACGACTTGTGTTTCTCAAAACTATTTTAGATGTGCCTAATTTTCTTTCTTTCAGTCGATAATCCGATATGCCCTAGTTTTCTGGGGAAATGGAACCAAAATTGGAAGTGTCTTGATTTTGCAAAAGAAAGCCATTAGAATATTATGTAAATCAAACTATCTGGAACATTGTCGGCCACTTTTCAGACAATCACGGATTTTAATAATCATAAATTTGTATATAAACAATCTAGTATTTTACACTCGATAAAATATCGACAATTACTCATTAGTGGCCAATATAGATGATCATGTAATTAGAAATAGTGAACAAATTAATATTCCATATTGTAGATTACACAAGAGCAACACAAAATGTCAATTACGGGGATGAAATTATATAATAAGCTCCCTAGTCAATATTATAAATTATCAATCAATAGCTTCAAAACTAGATTTTACAATTGGTTATTAAATAATCCTTTTTATTCTGTTGCTGAGTTTTTGAACACAAACTTGTATGAATTTGTTCTTTAATAAATACGTTTAATTGCAGTTAGTTACAATTCATACATTAAGGGTGAACTGTTTTCTTTAATTTAAAAGTTTCATATTATTTCATGTTTTTATTGTATTATTTAAATTTTACTGTTTATTTTATTAGTGTTTTTTTTTAATGTATTATATGTTTTTCAATGTATTCTGACGAAGCCTAAAGTTGTATGTCTAATGGCCAAAATAAATTGAATTGAATTGAATTTAATCTTCTGGTTCGTCGTATATACTTGAACGACACTCTTCATATCCCCAAATGGAAAGATTAAAATAAAAATACATCAGAATTTGAGGCTGTGAAATAAGATACGAAGTCGGGACTATGTTAGGCAGCTCCCGTACCACCGCCTTGAGATGTGGAATCCGTATATCCCCATCAGGTAAATTTGTCTACTTTGTAACCGAGCAAAGCAAAAGGAACGAATTCGTTATTCAGTTTCATTTATGCGTATAGAGTTTGTTTGCTCTGTTTTTTGTTTGAGATTATTACAGTGTTCAGTAGAAGTGAAGAGGCAAAGATCACGCTACTTTGAAACGTTTCCTTATTTTCAAGACGCCGTAGATTCCCGCACGACGGTCGTCAGCTGTTTCGCTCGTGGTTGCCAAGTTCCGCTATTCATTTGTCAGTACTGATGAAACAGTTCTCGGAGGAGAAACTCTTATCTCCAAATAAGACAAGTTTCATTTCCTACCTTAATTGAAATCTCCTCGCCTTGCTGAGTACATTGTTTTCTCTGTTACTTTCATGGTGATTTAGTTGTGATGTACTTTCTGTATTTCAACTACTTACCGCTTCTATATAAGTAGAGATAAGTTCGTAATCTAAAAAGATAGATCACAATATTTTATATAAATCCAGAGTTGTAAAATTCGATGAGTAGACTCAGCACATCTAGTTCATAGGCTTTTTGACTAGCCGTTATTTTAAGATTGTTTAACAAGAGTGGGGATAGCAGAACGGATAACGATGTATGGGTAGATTAATTTTCGTGACGGCCTGTTTTGGAATCCCTCTTTTTCCACTTTTTTTTCTTTTGGTTTATTATGTTCTGCTGTTGGATACGTTTTTGCATTATCGTTATATTATGACTCTATTTTTGGTTTTCATGTATGTTTAATAGACAGGACCGGATTTAGGTATGGTGCCGCCCCTAGACAGTGCTAAAATTTGCCGTGCCCCAACTCTCACAAACAGTTTATGAGCAGCTACTATACAGATCATGTTTAGTTTAAATTAGTTATAAATGAAATGTTACAATTCAGAAAACAATAAATTACTGGAATAAAAATATATGCATCTTAATAATTGTGAATTATAAAGATTTCCTTCGCACTTTCTTCACAGAGAAAGCATTGATGATGTCATCAAAGTCGATCTGACGAAGCACATCTGACTCGATGCAAAGAAATATATTCAAGCTTATTCATTGTTGAAACAAAATTAATGTGTGAAAGACAGGCTGTGGTTTATTTTTAAGCATTGGTTTTGTTGGTAATATAATTAATACTCTAACTTCGATAGGAAGTATAAAGTAAATTCAAAAATAAACTACAACTCTATGCGGAATAAACCTTTCATATCGAATTATATGATGCACATGCTGGAAAGTGATTAAATAGTATTGTTGAATATATATTGTATTGAAAATGTAACTGACAGTTGTGGTTACTATTCATAGCGGTAAATATTAAACACACACAATTTGTTTTTAAACAATTCATTCTTGTTTACACAAGCAGTTTCATAGTATAATAACGTGATACCAGCATTAAAATATAACTATGCAGCTGCACACTTTCCTTTTACTCTCGCCACCACCAGGACAATGCGATAACAAAACAATATCCGACTTCCACAAGGTGTTCAAGAACAAACTTCAGGAAAATTTACCAACAAGTGTTTTAAAAATGAATTTCACTGTAAAATAAAATAAAAAGGGAAAGAAAAAGGGAAGAGACAGAGAAAATGCCCCCCCCTTGGAATTTGCCACCCTAGATCATAATAAATATGATGATAATTTAATATTCAACATTATGAATATAATGTAAGAATATTTTATGAAATGCATTTGGTTCCTATGGTTGATTGCTATGTTTTGCAAACAAGTAGACTTCTGTTTGTAGAATTGATCATGACTAATCGTAAAATGAGTATGAATATTGAGGAATTCTGTGCAAGTTTTTCCATTTGTTATTAGTTTTTAATCACTCGTCGTAGCGACGGAGTGTCTTTCGTTAAAGCCTTGGTTTTTCTGAACCGACGCATGCGTCGTGCGAGGTGCGAGGCCCGCCTCACACAAATCCGGACTACACGAGAGATAGTGAGTGGTTTCTATAACTGCGAGGTGCGCAGACCTCGCATCTCGCAGTTATAGAAACCACTCACTATCTCTCGTGTAGTCCGCATGCGTCGGTTGAGATAAACCGTGACTTAAACGATCCTCTCGTTTTTAGCAACAATAATATGTATATGAAGGACAGCATTATATAAACTAAATAGGCTATTAACGTGACAGCGTATTATTTTATTAGGTATGGATTAATATACAGCATGAACCGTAAGTAATGTCATTAATTTCAAGGGGATTTTCTTTTCTTTTTGATATTTCAAACAAAAATGTTAAATAAAATTTTATTCCCTTTTCTGCTTCCTTCTCGAGATAAAAATTGTTATATATGAAACATTTCATAGCGTGTTTTGGGAAAGCCATTGATTTAATTCCCAATATGCTCAGTCAATTTAAGAGAGCAGTGTGTTACGATAATAAATTATTTAAATAATTTTATTTTCCCCCCCTTTGAATATGCAGAAATTTGATCCGAAAAAATGTAAATTTTCCTTCTGAAAATGTTTTAAAACGTTAAATTTGTTCGGATCAACAAAAGAAGAATCATGTAATAGTAAATGTTCTCTTATATTTATCCTCTAAATAATTTTGAATCCAAAGCAAAAACATGCTGAATATAATAAATTTAATCCTACTGGCAAAGAGACTTGGTTTTTTTGCAAAAATCCCATTCACTCTTCAGCATAAGACTGCACTTTTCAAAATAATTTTTGTAGTAGTGAAAGATAAGTACCGTAATAATTTATTTGAAAAGTTACCTCTGCTTTTCCTTTTCACTTTGCGAGACAGTTTTGAAAAGTGGTAATGGAATAAAAACTGCAATGTAAAGTACAGACTGCAAAGTGAAAGGTTTAAAAGTTCAATGTTGGAATAGGTCCTAAGTATATCAAAAGCGTGTCTCCTATTTATTTACAAGAAAATAAATCCTTCCGATGTATTAGTCAGCATACTAATCACTCTGCCACCAAGGGTGGCAAAATTTCATGGGTCTGATATCAATTTAATTCAGTCCTTATGTTAGAGCAGTCATGTCAATTGATGCCCATAGGAGCACGCGCGCACTTTAGAGCTCAGGAGAGCCTGAGCGCTTTACAGCGGAAAGGAAAGAGACAGAAGAAAGAGGTAGTATATGCCGCTTGTTCGAGCTATATTCAGGGATGGCCAGCACTGATTCAATAGATAAAGGGAAGAGAACTTATTAAAACTGTATCCATGTTAATTTATAGATTTGTCTGAGAAGTATAAGTGCGTTATAAGAATGTACGTTTTAATTTAAATGCTCATTTTTCACAAGTTTAATTTTTTTTTATTCAAAAGAAATATTTTCTCAACTTTTTTTTTTATAGAAAAGTGACATTTTCAGTTATAGGCCTATTTATTTAGTAGTCTTACAGAATGTTTTCGTAAATCTAATATACCGTAAATACGTATTACTGAAGATAGTGTATTGAAAATTTTGAAAATATTCGCATGGAAATTGTTTGTAAGGAAATTAATTAACAAAGCAACTACTGTTACAACATAAGCAAAAGATACGTGCCCATGTGTTGTAAAAATGTCAGCTCTATAGCTTCAGTACATTTCGATAAAATAATTTAATATTCTGATGATAGGAAGATGCTCACCAATATCACCTTAAAAGCATAATGCGATAGGAGTTATGTTATGTAATATTAGTTACACTTAAAACATATACAGCACCTAGGTAACTTTGCTTTGTACTGTAATATTGTTTTGATAAGTTTATTGATTACTTTTATAAAGCTAAAGGTACCATCAATATAAATTCCAACTTATCATGTCATACTCAATCTCTTTCTTTATGAATGATGTGTTTCGTCCATTTAGTACAGTATAGTTGTACTATTATGGAATTTATGTGAATATTCCTTCTTAACTCTTTATTAAGTTATTAACATTTAAAACACAACTGGAATATTAAGTAATTGGTGTTAGTACTTTTATTTACAGACAATATAGATAATATCAAACAGAAAGCAGCCATATAAAAATAATGACATAAAATTTCACGTTCCGTTTGAAGTTTGTGCACCACTGTTTTCTTAATCCAACAGGCTGCTTATTCATATACACAACCCTTCCTCTTTGCATACTGGCGCTTGATGCCCGCGCACGACGTCAAGGTCAGAAAAATGCGCTTGCTTTGACATCACTGTGTTAAAGTAACTTCTGTAGTGATTGTGTGAAGCAGGTGGTGTAATGCGCCTACATCAGTAGAAACCACCACTGGGACAGAGGATCTTTATTTAGAATATTGAGTCACAGTTTACATTACTCCAACACTCATCCAGCGTCTGGCTCGAGTTCCAAGGTTCTGGTCGTATTTTGGCTATAGACAGACCATTGTGGCCTAGAGACTCTTGTGACATCTCTAGGTTGCGAAGGCACATATATCTGAAGTTGAGGGAGGGGAGGAAGTTCGTTTCAGACTTAAGTTTATGTAGCAGAGGTCCTCAGACGCTTATAAATCAGGAGGATGCATCGCGACGCTTTCCAAATTTCATTTAACCGTTTGATGCACACATTTGGGAAGGAAATAAAAAATTGTGTTTGCAATGAAATTAAACTTTTATTTGTCTAAGAGAAGTGCCTCAAATTTAAAGAAATTAAAAAAAAAAACTTACATTTTTTACACAGAAAATGGGTGGTTTCATGGTAAAACCACTATGCAGTACTGCAGAACACAATGTCTTCAGACTTAATGCGAATGATACAAAAGGAAACAGTTTCTGGTTTCATTAAGGCAAAGTGCCACTTCACATGTGTTGCGTGGTAATAAGAAAGGAAAAGAATGGACCTTCTATCCTTCCACTTGAGCCAGGACACTCCAGCATATGACGTACGGCTATCACTCTCACCACGTTTTATGTCGCGGTCTCTTCTTTCATCGTATGGTAAACCAATACGCCCATGTCTAACTGTACCACATGCAATAGATATTTTGCTCCCTTAGAGATCATCAGATTCAAACTTGTGAAAAAGTTGTAAAACACTTTGTGATTGTCGCCAACTATCTCTTCCTTGTAGCCATGATGAATAAGCTGACACAAAAATGGAACATTTTGTTGGATATGGTAAGCATAACTAGTGGTTACGAAACCACCACATTATTTCTATATTGACGCCACATATGTCGAAGAAATTACAATCTTATTACTGAAATATGTTCTAAAAGATTGAAAGACAAATAATACTAAATAGAAACTTACGGAACTGTGATATTTTAGCATACAACTGAAATAAAAACACGTAACGAGTCTTCCACACCCCAACTATACGTAACAACATCGGCCATCTTAGTGGAGCAACACAAATATAGGGAAAATAAAATTCTTCTACAGTTACTAGGGATCAGTGAACGCAGCGCAGTAGTTTTGAAATAAAAATCACACTGTAAGTAGGCAGGAAACTCAAATTTAAAAGGTGGTTATGTACTGTAACCACTGCGCTTCAAAGGGTTAACAGTTCTTCTCCTTTTCTTGCCTGATTAGCCAAAGTTTTCGTATATTCCCCTTTTCATTTCGTGAAGATTTATGATTTTTTTCTAAATTATATATTTTTTTCTAAGGGGCGCCTTTTATGTGAAACAATAAAACGAAAGAAAAGCATTTACAAGATGAAACTGCATTAACCTGACGAAATAGAGATTTTCTAGAGATAATGGCCAAAATATAACATGCAGAAGTCATAATGTCCATAACAAAAATATGTAAGTAACCACAGAATTTTCCGAGAAATATCACTCTCTATGACAGGCCTGCACAAGTTTTGCGCTCTCCGAGTCGGTTCACAGCTCGAGAGCGGAATGTAGATATTGGCTGCGCTCTGGAAGAAGGGGTGATCTCGTGCAAAATGTACACAAAAGTACTAGTACGAGTGTTCATGAAATGAATTCCCGTTCAGTATTTACAAAACTATCTTGGATTATTATTAATTAATAAATATTTATTTTATAGAAATAATAGAAACTCTATATCTACTTAAAGATACAATATCATTTTGTTATATTTTTATTTATTAGTACATCAAAACGGGGTTTTATCTTGTTGGCAGTTGAAAGGAACAGTACTGATCGTAATGAAACATCAGTTACAGATGTTCAATGTCTGTCTTTATTAAAGATGATAATAGAAAACAGTTGCTCACAAATATGAATGTTGAGCCAACCATAGCAATCATTTTCACAGCCAGCTTGTGTAGTCGTGGATATTATTGTGAAACTCAACCAGGCTAGTAGTATTATTCAAACAGTCTTTAGCCCTTAGGCCACATTGAAGAAAATAAGTTCAAGCTGTAAATCGTATGACACTGTTTCAACTGGTGTTGAAAGTGTGAAGAAACGTTTAGTGCCATAATTGAATGGCTCGATCAAAATAGTCGAAACACTGATAGCTCAAATGTTCCAAATATTTCCAAATTTGTAACAGCAGCAGCAACATCACGATGCGTAATAGTATTTGTGGACGGACATAGCTATGTAGGATAAACTTGCCTAATTTCGCAGCTGTTCAATCAACGGAATGTCGAGATCTTACTACTGACTGAAATATGTTTCAAAAGGGTGGGATTTATTGACAAGAAAGTTAATATAGGCTGTTATAACTAGACCTCGGATTTTTAGGCACTTAAAAGCTAACTTTAGGTACCTAAAATAAACCCCGAATTTATCAAAATAGGCACTGAAAACATAGATTTCGGCACCTAAAAATATAATTTCAAGCAGCTAAAATACTATTTTATTCCTAACACTTTGAATTGTTCTTTTCTGTGATAATTAATATGTTAAATTATTGTAATTCTTATTGCTCAAAATTGAATTTTGTTGATTGATTAAAATTGCAACCTTCGGCATCACATTCTCAGTGGACAATACATAAGTGTACTAAAGTACCTGTACTTTCCCTGTGACGTTAAAATCTACGTCTTGTCCTCTTTGATGTTTATGTAAGCAAAGTGCTTTCCATTCTGAATTAGTCTCATTATTATCGGATCGGATGTCAGTCATTTACCGGCAAGCGAGCGGCTAGCTCCCGCTAACAAAATCTGTCCTTGTGGCCTACAACAGTTTTCTGTACTTTAAAATTTGCAAATATACAAAACTTTTTACAATTGTAGGGTAGTTTAAATAAATCTTATACATTTTTATAGAATTTTCAAAGTCTCTTTACAGAAAGAATGAAATTTGTAATACAGGATGATTCACAAGGATTTACTGTCCTTTACGGATCTTATTTCAGAAGACATTCTGAGCAAAAAATGTCATATAAGCATGGGTCCTATTCTCAATATTTACAGAGTTACGTTTCGTTATTGGAACGCATTGCTGTGAACGCGTGATCTTGGTCAGCGTGCAGTCAGCAGCCAGCGCGAGCGCTACGGAAATCAAAGATAGCCGTATGCAGTTACGTAGAGCGACGAGTGCCGTTCACAAGTGTGAACGGACGGCGACATTTTCTAAAATGTGTTGTAAACTCTCCAAGACTGTAAATTAAGATGCAAAATTGAACTGCAAATAATTAAGTCGGTGGAAGTGGTGTGATTTGTAATAATTGTTGTGTTAAGTGCGTAAGAATAATGTAATTTTCTAGTTAAAATAGAAGAAGATGTCTGTACGAAGCAACTAGGGAGTTCACAGCACATTTTTAACTTCAGAATACTTGCCAATTAAAGAAATTATACTTCTGAATGGTTCATTCTCTATTTGTATTATTATTATACCTTGAAACTAAAGAAACGTATTTTACAAACAACTTTAAATTAGTGTAACTCTGAAAATACTGAGAATGGGAACTATGTTTATATGACATTTTTTGCTCAAAATGTCTTCAGAAATAGCTGCGTAAAGGATGGTAAATCCTCGTGAATCACTCATAATAATAATAATAATAATAATAATAATAATAATAATAATAATAATAATAATAATATTTTTACCCACCTTCCCCTACTTGGAAATGGATTATGGATTTTCAGATTGCTATTCCGAAGAATCTAGAATTTAGATCACCTTATTTTCATGGGTCATTGTGCCAGGTCTTAAACATTGAATGGCTTGTGTACTCGTACTTATAATATGGATTCTAAGAAGTAGGTACACATGTTATAGGAGCGTGGCTTCCTACGCTGTTTTTGAGCCAAGTTTCGGACTTGTCCTTGGACCAACTTGGCTCTTTTTCAGAAAGAACTCTTTCGGAACATTAAACTAATTTCCTACATGTGCACAAGTATTGTTTTATGTAGCCCACTGGCGCACTTTTAGACAAATAAAGCTGTTCAGCTATAATTCTCTCTGATCTAGGTGCATGGAAAAACTAGGCCAGATCAGTTTTCTCACACCTTCATAGTGTTTACAGTGTTGGTGCGCTATACACATTATTATTTATTAAATATTATCTATATACCAAAATTAACTAATTTTTATTTGTTTATTGCATGGTTACTATGTCATTGTGTCCTTGGTTCAAAAACCTGGCTGAGAGCGGTGGATTTTTAAGGGAGATACAATTTCTTAGCTCTTCGGGAGGAAATTAAAGCTGACAGACCCGAATGTCGTAAAGTTGCGATATGTAAAGGGTGATATTCTTGAATAAGAGAGTTTGAGAGAAAATTAACAGTCATTTCTAGTTATAGAAGTAGCACATTAGGCTCGCATTTCTGGTGTATTATCTTATTAGTATGTATGTCATAATTTATATTCTATATAAACATAAATATGATCGAACGTTAATGAAATCCCATGTAATTATTGAATGAAATACTGTTATTTTGTAGTACCTAATTCGGAAATCTGTTTGCTTGTCTTTCCAGAACCCGTCGGACTAAAATGTATGATCGTGTTCTACTTCTATTCTGTATTTTTTCCGTGCTTATTTCCGCTTTCATCTGTCTTTGTCATTTTTTGATTCATCGGTTTCTTTTTTCATGTTCTTCTGAGTTTATTTTTCTCCCTTTATTTTGAATCTTTTATTCGTTTTTCTCCATTTATTTTTTTAGTATCCTGTCTTGTTTTTTAGTTTCTTCTTTTATTCGTTCTTTCTTTTTCTAGCTGTTTTCTTTCATTCTTTCTTGCTTTCATTTTCTATATGCACAGTAGAGTCTCGATTGTCCGAAGTTCCGTGTTATCCGATCCCGATAAAAAAAAGACTGTAAATACTGTACAATATTGCATGTTAGTTGTTTTTTTTAATGTAAACGTACTGTATTTTTAAACGCTATACACTATGCATACACATTTCGCTAGTCCGCGTTACGAGCGTGCTAAACTAGCACCGGCTATCGACTGATTACTTGTACATGATTCATATCATATCATGTCATATCGCTAACACTGGTTTATGAATAGACTACGAGAAACGTTAGTTCGTTGATCATCCACCGGAAGAACAGATCTTTTCTGGGTTAAAAGATGGTCATAGCTTGATAACGATGATCATCTCATAACCTTGTGCCCAGATCAAGAAAGTGTGAAACTTTTAACTTCCTATGTCCTATATACTGAATAGCGCTTAAAGGAACAGTTACTTTTATTACCCTTTCAAAATAAATAATTACAAGATAAACAGACACAAGTTCTGGTTGCAGATACAATGAATTGTACATACATAAATGAGAATATTTCCTTTCACGCGAATTTTCGCTTTTGTCTAAAATGTCTTAGCAGGTTTGCATTGGAAACTATTTACTGAAAATGTTTTTGTGAATACTAACAGTTAAAATAAATTTAACCCAGGAATCTTTGTAAGCAAGTGACTTTGGAACGGAACGAGGACACCAGCTTGTCAGTGGTTTAAGGCAGGCATTTCCAACTCTGTGACGTCACACGTCTCTGCTCTCGAGCTCCTTGAGAGGGGAAGTAAGTTATAAGTAAAACAGCAAAGTAGGGGGAATGGAAGGGATGGAGATGTTTATATAGCGGAGTCATAACATAATCCTCCTCACGTGCTCCTCAGCTCTACTCCAAGCGGGGAAACTCGCTCCGACGTCACAGGTTGGGCAGTTGGAAATGACTGATTGAAAACTTTGTTCACAGAACTGAAGTCACTACAGTGTAATGGGTCAAAACAGTGATAAATGTACTTTCCAACAATATTATTTATTCTCTGGGAAATGGATTTCGAACAGGTTGGAATCTTTTTTGCGCCAACTGACCTTCACAAAGCTAGGTCGCATTTTCATTTGAAAGCTTTTACACAGGTAAATACCAAAGAAAAAAATAGCATGTACCTCTGAGTACAACCTAAAAAAAAGTTTTAACCATAGCGTAAAATGTCCCTCTGTACTCATGGTTGAGTAACAGTTTCTGTTTGCTGATACGGAAGCCCTTCAGATGCGTCACATATGCATTATAGCAGAAATACATCGGTAACATTTGATAGAATTGAACCAGATTAGTTTTGTGTCTGCTGTGAGTTGTGTGTTGTACTATATATGTAAGAAATTCCATACTTCGCTGTCACTATAAATCCACTATTATTTATAGGATATGAAACATAATTAAATTTGGTCTAAAATGTCCCACTCAAACAGTTAACGTCGCCAATCCTTTACTCAAACTTACACCGCTCACAAAGTGTTATTTTACTCGTGTGTTTCTTACTCGTCGATTATTTTGTCAGACTATTTTTACAGAAATTCGCAATAATTTCTTTAAAAATCTCCTTTTAGAGGGAAAAATTGCCCAGTTTTAATTTCATATTTCACATTATCTGCGTAGTGACACAGAAAGATAGACAGTACAACGCCTATGCAAAATTCTGTATATGGCTAAGTGCTTCTACTCCAGAGCAACGATCAAGTACACAAAATTCTAGTCTAATCTACTTACGTACCTACAGACCCAGACACAAAATTTGGACCACCGTAATTTACCAAGTTCCAGTTATAACTTGCTGCGCATGCTCTGGAACTTGGAAAAATTCAAGTCACACTAATTTTGTTTCTGGATCTGAACATATATATTTTGGCGAAAATGGGGTGTTTTATCATTAAGATCAGTGTCAAATTTGGTGCTTTAGGCTTTTAATTCCGGATTCATATCAGTTATTATAACTGAAAGTTGGAAAATTCAGGAGGCCCAAATTTTGCTTCTGGGCCTCTACATAGACTACCTGTTTTGTATGAATTGTAATTTATAAGTACTTATGAATGTAGCGCCATGGCGAAAGTCTGGTCTTTTTTCATTCAGATCAGTGTCAAATCTGGTGCTTTAAGCTTTTAATTCCGGATTCATATCAATTATTATAACTGGAACTTGGAAAATTCAGGAGGCCCAAATTTTGTTTCTAGGTCTGTATATACCTATTTTGTATGAATTATAATTTATAAGTACTTATGAATGTAGCGCCATGGCGAAAGTCTGGTCTTTTTTCATTCAGATCAGTGTCAAATCTGGTGCTTTAAGCTTTTAATTCCGGATTCATATCAATTATTATAACTGGAACTTGGAAAATTGAGAAGGCACAAATTTTGTTTCTGGGTCTGTACATACCTATTTTATATGAATTGTATTTTATAAGTACTTATGAATGTAACGCCATGACGAAAATCTGGAGTTTTTCATTAGGGCTAAGATCAGTGACAAATCTGGTGATTCAGGTTTTAATTCCGCATTCATATCAATTATTATAACTGGAACTTGGAAAATTGACAAGGCCCAAATTTTGTTTCTGGGTCTGTACATACCTATTTTGTATGAATTGTATTTTATAAGTACATATGAATGTAACGCAATGGCGAAAGTCTGGTGTTTTTCATGAAGATCAGTGTCAAATCTGGTGCTTTAAGCTTTTACTTTCGGATTCATATTAATTAATATAACTGAAACTTGGAAAATTGAGAAGGCCCAAACATTTTATTTCTGGGTCTGTACATACCTGTTTTGTATGAATTGTAATTTATAAGTACTTATGAATGTAACACCATGGCGAAAGTCTGGTGTTTTTCATTAAGATCAGTGTCAAATCTGGTGATTCATGTTTTAATTCCGCATTCATATCAATTATTATAACTGGAACTTGGGAAATTGAGAAGGCCCAAATTTTGTTTCTGGGTCTGTACATACCTGTTTTGTATGAATTGTAATTTATAAGTGCTCATGAATGTAACGCCATGGCGAAAGTCTGGTGTTTTTCACTAAGATCAGTGTCAAATCTGGTGCTTTAAACTTTGAATTTTGGATTCATATCAATTATAACTGAAACTTGGAAAATTCAGGAGGCCCAAATTATGTTTCTGGGTCTGTACATAGCTATTTAGAATGAATTGTATTTTATAATTACTTATGAATGTAACGCCATGGCGAAAAACCGATGTTTTTCATTAATATCAGTGTCAAATCTGGTGATTCAGGTTTTATATCCGCATTCATATCAATTGTTGTAACTGTAATTGTAATTTATAAGTACTCATGAATGTAGCGCAATGGCCAATGTCTGGTGATTTTCATTAAGATCAGTGTCAAATCTGGTACTTTAAGCTTTTAATTCCGGATTCATGTCAATTATTATAACTAAAACGTGGAAAATTCAGGAGACCCCAATTTTGTTTCTGGGTCTGTATATACCTGTTTTGTATGAATTGTAATTTATAAGAACTTACGAATATAGCGCCATGGCGAAATTCTGGTGTTTTTTTCCATTAATATCAGTGGCAAATCTGGTACTTTAGGCTTTTAATTCAGGACTCATATCATTTATTATAAGTGAAATTTGGTAAATTCAGAAGGCCCAAATTTTGTTTCTCGGTCTGAACGTGGCTTTATTGTATGAATTGTAATTCATAAGTACTTATAAATGTATCGCCATGGGGAAAATCGTTGTTCTTGTGTTTTAATTAAAATCATTGTCAAATCTGGTGCTTTATAATTTTTATTCCGGATTCATATGAATTATTATAACTGAAACTTGGAAAATTCAGGAGGCCCAAATTTTGTTTCTTGGTCTGTACATACTGTTTTGTAGAATTGCAATTTATAAGTACTTATGAATGTGGTGCCATGTCGAAAATCGTTGTTCTTTGTTCATTAAGATCAATTTCAAATGTGGTACTTTAAGCTTTTAATTTCGGTTTCGTATCAATTTTTATAACTGAAACTTGGAAAAATCAGGAGACCCAAATGTTGTTTCTTGGCCTTTACATATCCATTTTCTATGTATTGCTATTTATAAGTAGGCCTACTTATGTAGGTAGCGCCATGGCGAAAGTCTTGTGTTTTTCATTAAGATCAGTGTTAATTCTGGTGCTTTAGCTTTTAATTCCGGGTTTATATCAATTATTATACCTGAAACTTGGAAAATCAGGTGGCCCAAATTTTGGTTTTACTTCTGTACATACTTATTTTGTATGAACTTCGGCTGCGGAAAAGTAGGTAAAATGTTCTTCCCTCCCCTTCTAAGACCATTGTGGAGCGAACTCCCCAGAGCAGTGTTTGTCTGTTCGATAAATAATTATTACATCTTAAATAGCATTTTTTTTTTTTACATTTTTATTACATGTATCTTTATTTTAAATGTGCACAAAATACTAAAAGGCTCTTTTCAGACACAGACGTAGTTTTTAGGCATATATAAGAGTTTGTGGTTCATTTAGGCTGTTTAGGACTTACAGAATTTTAATAGGGGGATACTGTGCACATGAAACATAGAAATATATGAATAACATACGTCTAGGACGTTGCAAACAAAATAGATACGCCTACTACGAAACTAGAAGTATGTTCCTATCTCACCACTAGGGGGCGGATGTTGATGAAAAGTCATTGTCTTGTGTTTCACAATAGGACGATGCCTATTAATATAGAAATTCTTTCTATGTTAATATCAACGTAAAAAAAGTAATTTCTTATATTGAATTTTTCGCATTTTTGACGTTTTTGAACTGATAGGTCATTTTTATATTTTTTTTTCGGCATTTTTGGTCATTTTTAATGCTTTGAAGAACTTGTAGATCATTTGGAATGCATTTTGCTTTCTTTACCGATGTTAAATCATTTTCTAAGCAAATAGGTCAGTAGTAATTACCTACTGAATAAGTGAATAACAGTGAAGTTTGAGTTTTATAGTTTGGAACAGACTCTAACGTCCATCCCTCATTCCACTGAAAGCTTCACTTCATACAACGGAAGTAATATAGGCCTAAAATGCTGACAGCAGCTTAGTTTAAGTGAGGACATTGACCCTACTTCCTTTTGTCGGTACGAGGGTGTCTTTAGAACTTATGTTTGAAAAGGAGGAAAATTTCACCATATCCTGGACAGGACGTTATGTCCTCAAGGGATGTCTACTGTAGTAGACAGTATTTTTAACACAAAGGTTGCAAGAATGCGCGCTGCGTCCACAATTTTGTTATTTACACTTCCTCATCTGGAAGATCTGGTAGCAAAAGTAAAGCGCGGAAGGAGGAGACGGAGAATGAAGGCACTGACATGGGCCACATCTAATTGAAACACATTGTAAACCTTCATTGAAATCTATAGTTTTCCCTTAAAACCTTAATTTTGTTGCATGTTCTTTTCCTTTATCTTAGTCAAAATCCAGGAAGTTTGCCTCCTGTTTTCGAGATTTGCAGGGCAGTTATTGAAACAAGATGACTAATTTTAAGAAGTTGTGGTGCGAATGCTTTGAATAATATTTAAATGTTATTTTCTTTTAATTTTATGTCATTTTTCCATTAGTTTAAGGGCATTTTAATGATCATTTTAAGTAGATTTTTAGGTCATCAACATCCGTCCCCTACTCATCACCATTGAATGAATGGTGACATGAAGTGTACTTGGTTATCTGAAATGTCTTCTCACAAGGGAAGGGTTCCGGCTCGAACAGGAATTTTTTGTTAACAATTTGTACAGACGCTTACCTCGCAATAGCGATGAAGACCGTAAAAGCATTCATTTGTGTAACTCTCCGTTTGGTTGGTATTGGTCAATACACTTCTTTAAAAATGTACATGAGGATTCTCTATAAAATGCGTGAAACAGCATGGAACAGAGGAATACGCACAACACACAGAAGCAACACCTGAACAATCTTCTGAACCACACTCCAGTGCTGAAAAATCAAATGCTGCATGAATTACATTTTTGAAGTCCGAGACTTGTTCACGATTCACGTAACCAGCTGACTGCCAGGAATACTGAAGCATGGGCGGTATACTGGAGCAGACAACTGGTTATGAATAACAGAGTACATTTTCATTATAAACACTCAATTTCCCAAGTTAAGTTCTGGATTCTTAGCAAGAGTCCTTATGTAATCTGTTATCCTCCGAGCATATATTTTGTATTGTCTAAAGAAATAGATATTTAGAGGCTGGATATATTTAGTTTTTTTAGGTGGAATGTTCATACATTCCACGTCCTAGCCTTGGAATGATTTATTTATTAAGGTTGCGTCCTTGTGCGCATTCAATGACTCGCATAACAGTATATACTTTTGTGCGAGAACGTGCGTATTTGTTTGGTTTCCGCACAAAACCAATCCGTGGAAAGTCTAAAATTCCACATTCAGTATTCCCAACCTAATACACATAACAATTTCCCTCTTCTTACCGCTTAAGTGACATATTGATTTTACTGTTTTAGGCTTTTAACATATTATTTTTAGAGACGTTCAATATAGTAATAATTATAAATTGGAAACTTACCACTGCAATTTCACTTAAATTGCACTGTTAATTATTGTTTTTAAATATTTGCGAAAATTAAGTAAACTCTACAACTCCACTAAAGTTACTGCATTCGTGATGCAAGTAACATTAAGAAAGCCGTGAAAAATCAACAAATCAACTTGCCGCTGTTATTACTGCAATATGTTATATAAATAATATTGTTAAAATATTAAAATGAAAAATAACTCATTACATAACCTTACCGTTCGTTTTAAGTTCGCATTTATAGGCCTGGGGGGTGGGGGGAAGACAGACGTATATCACGGCCTGCTGGTGTATAGTAAACACAAAAAACATTTTAAAGTAACAATGTTGAAGATAGATATTTTTGTTTTGCAAATTTGCCATCACTGAAGAGAAACCAAGATGGAGATTTCATTGCAACTAATTAGAAATTCCTCTTTTAGGTATGTAATAAACGATCTTCGCACAAAATAATGTACTATTCACGAGCGGTATGTTTTCTTTCAATTCTCGGAAATTAAAAAGGCTCAACTACGTTTCGCTTTTTCAAACTTTTCCTCGAACATGAAAACTTCAACATACCGCTCTTGTAACGCATATTACTATTGATTAGCTGCAATATTTTCAGACAGAACGTTGGAGAAAGATGTTCTTAAATGGGCTTTAGACATTTTACCACTCGCACTAGCTTCTAGGCTAGGCTAGGCTAGGCTTACGGGTAAGGTGTCCCATCCCCTTGTGCCGTCCTCTCCCCACCCCTCAACTTGTACAGTGCTTTAACAGACAAACCACACATTACACAAACGAATGCTTTTGGGAGCTTTACAGAGATGTAAAGATGGCCCTGTATACAAATTTTGGATACGAAATTCCTGTTCGAGCCGAAACCCTTCCCTTGTCAGTGTACTTGTAACAAAACTGTCGTTAGAAAAAGCATCTTGTTAACTATGCATTTTTTATTATTATTACAACATCAGATAGAGAAGCATATCACTTGTCAGCACTACCATCTGTGTGCTCAGCACTTTGTTTCCAAACAGGCGCAATTGATGCGAAATTTATTTAGAAGCTACAAAAAAAACTGATGGTATTTATATGACTAGTGCAGACAGACTCCGTCAGCGAGTCGTTCACTCCCAGCCCAAGTGCTTTAATTCGAAATGACGTAATGGCAGTGGTTAACAAGTGGGCAGTGCATCAGGCAGTGCCTACATCGCAGGACTCCAGTCTAGTTCGTGTGTTTGTGATCCCTCACAAGGAAGTGATTAGTTGCCTTCAAAGGGAAGAATCACAATATGTGGTGCGAGAACCAGCGACAGAACGTCAAGTGTGTGAATTTTAACAAGCAAAGAAATGCGTGCAATGCCTAGGGCTTTCAAAGGTTTTGTGTTTCTGTGAAGTTTTATTTATAGTTTATTTCAGAAAGATATTGACGTCACTGTATGACGTGAAATGGAGTCAGGAATGTATTGTTATTACCGCCATCACAATCACCATTATCACCACCATCATCACCCTTAGTGTTTTAGTTCTACTTCCCCTTTGTTATATACATGCGTACTGTCAGAATTTATTTTACCGTCCAATGTTTCTTTCATCTTTTGGTTTATTACAGCGTTTTTCAACCTTTTGAATATGTGGCACACGAAAGATGTAATTTAAAATCCCGCGGCACACTTATAATATAAACTGGAGGGGGGATTTTGATGATTTTAGAAGGAAATCGAAATATATATATATATATATATATATATATATATATATATATATATATATATAAAATTTGAACTGGAAATGGAAATGACGGGAAAACGGCTGAACGGATTTTAATGAGTGACTCCTCATTTTCATGCCTGGCATCCAAAGTTTTTCGGAAAAATAGTAATTTTCAGTGAAATGTCAATTTTCCTACATAATTTTCCTATTTTCCAAAATCCATCTGTTGTCAGTTTTGAGAACTAATTTTATTGAATCACGGCCGATTTGATTGAATTTCAGAACAAAACACACACTACAATAAACAATAGGCTATTATACGAAGGCCATGACCTGCAGGATTGCCGACATATTTAGAGCTCAATTCAATTAGTTATTAAAAACTGATTCTGCAGTGTATAATTTTCTGAGTACAGCTGTATATTGGATATTCAAATCTACGAAACTTGAGGTGGTTTGATGACATTATTACCATTAGAAATTAAATATTATTATAGTTAATATCATGATGCATCTATTTTTCATTAATTGTACATAATATTGATGCTATATTGATGACATGAAAGTGAAACGTTTTGTGGTTATGTAAGTAAATGTAGAGAATATCTTAATTTAGATATTCATTTCTATAATTTACTGAGTGGCTGCTATATATAACTACAAAACTTAAGTAAGATAATAATATTGTTATTAAAAATCAAATATTTTTATACTTATTAACCCAGTGGGGTTGGGTCTTTTTCATATACTTAATGGCGGTGTAGTGTAGATATTGATATGTGTCATTGTCTTCAGTATTGGCTCGAGAGAGCGCAAAAATTACAGTTCCTAAGGAAAGATCAAAAGGTATTACTTACTGATAAAATAAGAGGCCTAGAAAATTTTGTAGTCTCCAGATCATTTCAGCAAGATCTCTTAGTAGGATAAAATGATTTTACGCTCTACATTTCAAGTTCTACATGCAGCAGCTATACGAAAATGCTATTGTTCGAAAGCTTAGCAAACCTTACATTTTTTTAGCTTTTGCCTACAATCCACAATGACCTGAAATAGCTACTGCTATCGTCCTGACATTGATACTTGCGTTTTCGCGTTGAAACTCAAAAACTGTAGTTGGATAGGTTCAAGAAAAAGTAGTTGGCCTAAAAAAATCCATTCAGAGGGAGTATGTTTCATTATTATGGAAGCAAATAACTATCAAAAAGACAAGTATTCTTCATTGAAAATAAATCTGAAAAATGTTTATTTGAACGTCTAACGAACTTAGTTTGCAGCAGTACTTGCTGCACAAGCCACTAGTAAATTATATAAAAGTATATGCATTAATATATAACATAAAATATTTTCAATTTTATATGCATTGTTATTGAGTCAACATGTGGGGAAGTAAGTGTGTGCTGAATGTGGAAAGAACGCGTGGGGGGGGGGGAGTTCTTCTCAAAGTAAAACCTATTTTCCCCCTCCGTAGGCCTACCCATAGTTCGTTATAATAATTGTGCCATTTGGGTTTTATAAGTATTTTTGAACCCGTACTGCTTTGAGGATCTCACTCCTTGGCGTCTTGATCTAAGATATTACTCGCAGGTTCGAGTCTTCATGGGGGAAGAAATTTTCTCATGGAATTTCGATCTGTATAGTATATATTAACTCCGTACGTAGGTGAAATTATTGGGGATCATCAGTGCGGTTTTAGGCGTAGTAGATCGACTATTGATCAGATTTTTTGTATTCGACAGATAATGGAGAAAAATGGGAGTATAAGGGTACAGTACATAAGTTATTCATAGATTTGAAAAAGGCATATGACTCGGTTAAGAGGGAAGTATTATATGATATTCTTATTTAATTTGGTATTCCCAAGAAACTAGTTCGATTAATTAAAATGTGTCTCAGTTAAACATACAGCAGAGTCCGTATAGGTCAGTTTCTATCTGATGCTTTTCCAATTCACTGCGGGCTAAAGCAGGGAGATGCACTATCACCTTTACTTTTTAACTTCGATTTAGAATATGCCATTAGGAAAGTTCAGTATAACAGGCAGGGTTTGGAATTGAACGGGTTACATCAGCTTCTTGTCTATGCGGATGACGTGAATATGTTAGGAGAAAATCCACAAACGATTAGGGAAAACACGGAAATTTTACTTGAAGCAAGTAAAGAGATACGGTTGGAAGTAAACCCCGAAAAAACAAAGTATATGATTATGTCTCGTGACCAGAATATTATACGAAATGGAAATATAAAATTTGGAGATCTATCCTTCGAAGGGGTGGAAAAATTCAAATATCTTGGAGCAACAGTAACAAATATAACTTAAATGACACTCGGGAGGAAATTAAACACAGAATAAATATGGGAAATGTGTGTTATTATTCGGTTGAGAAGCTTTTATCATCTAGTCTGCTGTCAAAAAATCTGAAAGTTAGAATTTATACAACATTTATATTACCGGTTGTTCTGTATGGTTGTGAAACTTGGACTCTCACTCTGAGAGAGGAACATAGGTTAAGAGTGTTTGAGAATAAGGTACTTAGGAAAATATTTGGGGCTATGAGGGATGAAGTTACAGGAGAATGGAGAAAGTTACACAACGCAGAACTGCACGCATTGTATTCTTCACCTGACATAATTAGGAGCATTAAATCCAGACGTTTGAGATGGGCAGGGCATGTAGCACGTATGGGCGAATCCAGAAATGCATATAGAGTGTTAGTTGGGAGACCGGAGGGAAAAAGACCTTTAGGGAGGCCGAGACGTAGATGGGAGGATAATATTAAAATGGATTTGAGGGAGGTGGGATATGATGATAGAGACTGGATTAATCTTGCACAGGTTAGGGACCGCTGGCGGGCTTATGTGAGGGCGGCAATGAACCTTCGGGTTCCTTAAAAGCCATTTGTAAGTAAGTAAATAAGTATAGTATATGGGACCGGTGCCCACCATGCATCATGTTGAATTTGGAGAGCTATGCTAAGTACTGAAATACGGTTTTGTATATCAGCTGTAGCCGGGCAACAAAGATTTCAAAGTGCGCAGAAACCAAATGCTCCTTCCGATCAGATTAGAGAAGGGGATAAGTTATTTGACTTGAGTCTCTTGAAAAGTTCGTATCTGCTCCTGTAACGTACGGGTTTATTCTAGAACAGCGGTGACCAAAACTCGATCTGCAGTGATTACATGCGACAGACAGCCTATGAAGTAAGGAGACGGAGGAAGGTACTTGGCATGAAAACTACAACCAGTGGTGGTTCCTGTACTAACATCTTGACCAATCCCGCGGATAAAAATCTCAAGCTTTGCTGTATCAGTAATGTCACTGCTGTCATCAAAAGCCAGTGAATAATATACGTTTTTTCTGGCTTCTTTTTTTTTTAACCTTTCTCTTGAATATAATGAGGAATTATCTAAATTCTTCTCCCGATACTTGGTTAAGAAATTCGTAGTTTTTCAAAATTACAAAATGTCTTATGGACTAGTTTTTTAAGCCATTTTAATCATTACTCTTTTGAGAAATTCTGTTCCATGAAATGGCTTTACAGTGCGAGGTATTTCAAACTCCATTAGGTAGCTGACTTCCCTACATTTATTTATCTCATCTTTCTCTTCCTGGCTATGATTTAAGACATGTCGATTCCTGGCGTTTAACAGTTCGTTGACACATAATATCGAATCAGTTTTTCTACAAAATTATTATTAAATGAATAACTAATAAATAGTTGGATTAAAATTGAGATAAAACCTAATAATTTTATCGTTATAGGGAGAAGATCTAAAAATATCAATATTCGTGCACGTACAGAAGAATTGTAGAAACACATACTTAGTGGTCAGTAATAATAATAATAATAATAATAATAATAATAATAATGCATTATTCAGCTTGGCAATTAATGTTTCTATATACTACTAATTGAACCGTTGAGCAAAGTAAACATATTACATTTTGTCCGACAGAACAACAAAGATGTTCTCCTCAATCTTTACAAAACCACCTCTTACTGCTTGTAGAGACAGAGTTTGCAGAGCGACATGATACTGCCACTGCTTGCCTTCAGAACGTGAATGAAACACACAGCAATGTACAGGAAACTCCTCGTACCCGTTTGAATATCTGTCAGTACACGATGTAATCAACACACCGGTTTTGGTCACCGCTGCTCTAGAAGAATAGATAGTGTAATATAGCATTATTCTATTCCTACTACGCTAGCGTAGTTTAGGGCAGTCGTAAAGTTTAAAATGACGTACCTCTCTGTCACGCCTCGCCTGTGAAAGAATGACATCATGTTCGACGCAAGAAGTGAAATGCTGTATTTAATCACACTATATAACGGCTGAGCGATCATCGTGCTGACCAAGTTACCTCGAACGGATTGGATGAGCGTTTACGTCTTTTGATGTATGTGGACGTGAAGTCAGTAGCCTTTGGTCGTGCTGTTCCACCACAGATTATTACATTTTTTAAATTTTTTTGGATGGTTCCAGCCATAAATTCTACGATTATCAAGCAAACAGGCTATTTCTTAAATCACTGAATCTTTGTTACAAAATAATGCTTGCATTAGAAATGAAAAAAGATATTTCTTTCAGACAAGAATGGGACTTAACGTTATAAATGTCATAATACTTATTTTCAGTTCGGTTATTTTTGACAACATTTAATTCCAAATGTAACATACGTGTCAAAGCCATTGAAGTGATTCTTGAGCGGGTTATTACATTCTTTCTTCCTGAAAAATTACTTACAAATGACTTTTAAGGAACCCGCAGATTCATTGTGCCCTCACATAAGCCCGCCATCGGTCCCTATCCTGTGCAAGATTAATCCAGTCTCTATCGTATCCTACCTACCTCAAATCAATTTCAATATTATCCTCCCATCTATATCTCTGCCTTCACAAAGGTCTTATTCCCTTCTGTGTCCCAACTAACACTCTATATGCATTTCTGGACTCGCTCATACGTGCTACATGCCCTGCCCATAACAAACGTCTGGATTTAGTGTTCCTAATTATGTCAGGTGAACAATACAATGCGTGCAGTTCTGCGTTGTGTAACTTACTCCATTCTCCTGTAACTTCATCCCTCTTAGCCCCAAATATTTTCCTAAGAACCTTATTCTCAAACGCCCTTAATCTCTGTTCCTGTCTCTAAGTGAGAGTCCAAGTTTCACAACCAAAATAATGGCTTTACCTCTGAAAACACGAATTTGTCTTACTAAGTGTTGTACTGAATGCAATGGAGAAATTTCTAGCACTTCGAGAAGATTTAGAAATAGTATGTCTGTGTAATTTCATTCCAGATGCTCTAAAAAGAAGTGGAAAACATAAACACGGGGATACTTAAATGTCATATTAATTGTAGTTTACATAGTAATCCCCATTGTTTTGAGGAAATAAATTCTGACCTTGTATTTACCAAATAACAATCTTTCAATGACGTGTTGTGTAGGCCTACTTTCTATAGAAGGCACACGCCCACGACATTAAAACGGAAACATCTAATCATCACAAGGACTTGTTGAGTTGTTCACTAAATTCGGGATGCCTTTCGTCGAGTCTGAAGTTCATTACCATCGAATCATTCAGTAACATTATTTCCTAAAAATTTGGGTGTGCCAATTTCTCTTATAAAATTTCATTAGTCTGTAATTTTCTACTGTGTATTTCAAAAAGAGCAGAGTACGGTTTCGTGGGAATTCGTAGAACATCATGTTCTAACATATGTATATTGATAACTTGTATTATACAATTTATATTTTCTCATAATAATAATAATAATAATAATAATAATAATAATAATAATAATAATAATAATAATAATAAATTTATTTATTCTGGTGGTGTTGAGACCATCAGGCCTTCTCTTCCACTCCACCAGAAATATGTAAAGGCCTACATACAAAATGTTAGAACAGCAGCGAAGAAACTAATTAATACGCTCAATTACACGAAACAAGAACGTTTACAATTACAGGAACACAAAGCAAAAGAAGATAATGCAAAAATTGAAAATTTTTAAATTATATAATTGAAGACATTATTACAAAAACAACTCTTGTCAAAATTGCTATTTTTCAGGAGAACAATAAAAATAAATAGAACAACACATGTCAGATGCTTCCATACAACTGGTGTTTATCCTTGTGGCTATTGCACCTTACATGTGTCATTTTTGGAGTCTATAAACATTTTAAATAGTAGCAAATGTGTCCCTAACTCAATTTCATTAAAAGTGACTAGGGTTGTTTTTCTGGTTATATCAGCTTCTTGTCTATGCGGATGACGTGAATATGTTAGGAGAAAATCCACGAACGATTAGGGAAAACACGGAAATTTTATTTGAAGCAAGTAAAGCGATAGATTTGGAAGTAAATTCCGAAAAGACAAAGTATATGATTATGTCTCGTGACCAGAATATTGCACGAAATGGAAATATAAAAATTGGAGATTTATCCTTCGAAGAAGTGGAAAAATTCAAATATCTTGGAGCAACAGTAACAAATATAAATGACACTCGGGAGGAAATTAAACACAGAATAAATATGGGAAATGCGTGTTATTATTCGGTTGAGAAACTTTTGTCATCTAGTCTGCTGTCAAAAAATCTGAAAGTTAGAATTTATAAAACAGTTATATTACCGGTTGTTCTGTATGGTTGTGAAACTTGGACTCTTACTTTGAGAGAGGGACATAGGTTAAGGGTGTTTGAGAATAAGGCTCTTAGGAAAATATTTGGGGCTAAGATTGATGAAGTTACAGGAGAATGGAGAAAATTACACCACGCAGAACTTCACGCATTGTATTCTTCAGCTGACATAATTAGGAACATTAAATCCAGACGATTGAGATGGGCAGGGCATGTAGCACGTATGGACGGATCCAGAAATGCGTATATAGTGTTAGTTGGGAGACCGGAGGGAAAAAGACGTTTGTGAAGGTCGAGACGTAGATGGGAGGAAAATATTGAAATGGATTTGAGGGAGATGGGATATGATGATGGAGAGTGGATTAATCTTGCACAGAATAGGGACCGATGGCGGGCTTATGTGAGGGCGGCAATGAACCTTCAGGTTCCTTAAAAGCCATTTATAAGTAGGGGCTGTTTTTGTAAGAATGTCTTCAATTTTATTATTATTGAACGAAACTTAAGAAATACATAGTGAGATGTACTGCCTGATAATAGGTATGTATGTATGTATATATCAGTCTGAACCTCAATCAGAGAAGGCAAAAGGCAATGTCAATTAATATACATTGTACGAAACAAATCACTGCATTTGAAATGCACTGAACTTTATTTAAACAATTCAAACTTCACTTAACAAAAAGAAATCAAAATTTTTCCAATTGAACACGAAATATTACAAGTACCTGAATCAATTTTACTCCTTCACATTGAAATTGATGGTGCAGTTTGTACGTTAGCCAGACTATTAACCTTCAGTCAGCTGTTCATAGTGTAATGTACGTTCTGCATAGGCGTATTAAGATTTTTAAAAATGTTATTTTCAAAATATACTATAAAAAAAAATATTGTACAATACACGTTTGTGAAGTGTATTACAAAATCTCGGAATCGTTTTTCAAACTTTTCCTCAATTTTGTGAAAATCACTTCCCACCTTTGTATGGTAATATACTACTGTAGTTGTCCAACGTTGCCGAACTCCGCTCACCAATGTCTGTTATCAATCCTGCAAATTGTATACACTCAAATTGATGCGAGTTTGATGAGTGTTTTAAGTTGAATATCTTTTATTGTTTACAGTCTATGTGAAGCGAACCTGAGGAAGTTGTCACGACGCGACGTGTGCTGTACATTGTCACACCCTTCTCCACGATTTGCTTTCACGCGGACGCCGAAGTGCTGTGCTGGCACATGTGAACTCCCGAGCGAGTGTGTCCCATTTCGTTGTGTCGCGTGCAAATGAGGTCAAGGGACCCTCTCGTCCCATATAGCGGTGCTGGCACAGTTGTGCACAGACGCCTTCCTCCCTCTTACGAACCGTTCCCGCGTGCTCACTCACGTTAGTTTGGGTTCGAACTCGATCCGGTGCCGTGGATTCTAGTATTGGTAACTCGTCTATAATTCAAGCTGCCTCGTGTGCGGGCCGTGTGACAGTTTCTTCTGCTGTGTTGATGAGAGTCGTGCAGCTGTTTGAGATTCCCGACCACGTGACTAGATGCAAGTGTATCAGATTTCGTTGACAACTAGAGGTTGCCAAAGAAAGTGTTTTGTTTGTGTCCTGTTTATATCCAGCGAAAGGAAGTTAGAGTTTGTATACGACCTATATTTGTTTCCAGTCAGGAATTAACATCATTGCTAGAGACAGTCTAAATTCTTGAATAAAAGGGGCTAACATTCTTGGTTAAAGAGGATAAACATTCTTGAGTGAAAACGAAAATTTCTCGAGTAAACCTGAAATTTTCACCCTGTTTTATTATGTTGCTTAAGATAATTGACAATTATAATTATATATTCAAATTTTTACGTTGACAACAATTCTAAGATATTTAACATTATTTAACATTCAAAGTTGTACGCAGACAACAGTTCTAAGTTTGTCATTGTAATGGCCGGTTTTTCCAAGTATTGTTAGAAAATTTAACGACTGTTAAACTCTAAACAGTTTGTTAATTAATAAAATTGTATGTTTTCAACACCAGTTTGGTTTAACAGATTGTTAACAGTTTGTTAATTTTAAATGTAGGATTTCCGCCAGTTAACTCCTTTAACAGTTAGTTAAATATGACTGATGTCTCCACAGCTCTTCGAACAGAAGTTGCGAAATTAATATTTTGTCTCTCTCTGTCGGGAATGTTTAGCATATGACTGGTAATATAACATTTAAAAAATACTTTGGACTGTTTAAATACATCAGTGTTATTTTATTTCTTTCGTATTTCGGATCCATAATAGCAATGAGGAAATTTAACCTTACTTTGTAATTATTATTCAGCACGTCACCTACAACTTTCATTTGTCAACTGTTTGTTTATAGAGCGTGGCCTACTGTAACAGTTGTCATTTTATGCAGTTTCATGACTCACTCTATAATATAGAATTTAAAGATTAATTTTAGCCAATAAAAATTGTCTTACATGTGTAGAATCATTACCAACTGCTGTTGGGTAGTTAAAATAGTGCTAACAGACGTTATAGTTAAGTGTTGGTTATCTTAAACAAAATTATGTTGAACAAATGGAAAATACATGAAAAAAGCGTTAAAAATAAACAGACTGTTAATTTAACATTCGTTAAGCAAAATTAAACATTACTTGGACAAACTGGCCATAAGATTTCTTCTTCTATTTGTTAGCACAAACGAGAACTGTGTAAAAAAAAAAAAAAAACGTTCTCAGTCAACATTAGAAACTGGACCAGTAAAGTTTGGAGTGCTCCGTCCAAAAAATCACTGTGATCTTCACTTAACGACAGCAAACCTTCTCGCACTGGAAGTCCAGGACTATTCTTAACTATGTCCTTCAGTTCACTGTAAGCATGTACTGCTACATAGGTGACAGATTCTTTAAGGTTCGCACCTGGTCAAAGAGAGGTTTCAAACTGCTTTCAGTTACATCAAACCGTTACCGAACCATTTCAACTCACGCCATCTAGCGCCAGCATTCCAAATCGTGTGACTTTTCAAACAGGACTTCTAAAATTTCCAAATTTAGATAATGTATTTATTAATTACTGAAAAATTGCGTCTTTTCGCGAATAACGACAGAAAATATGCTAAATTCGCGAGTCATAGGATTTTTGAGATTTTTCGCGAGTGTTTCGCGAGTTGAAACGTGTAATGATATGGCGTTTTTCACGTGAACCATGTTTTAAACTATATTTAGGTTTTAGGTTTTTCACGATTTCGCGAGTCACGAATTTTGACTGTCTCTAATCATTGCTATCATAATTGTATTTCCAAGTGTCTATATCTGTAGCTTTATTTGATCACTAATTGAGATTTTGAACCTAGATCAGCATTGCGAACTGTAGCGTAATTATGCTGTATTGCACAATTAACTGTAGCTACTCACTATAGTGTTTGAGCAGCGAATAGGGATTATATAGAATGAACACTGAGCGAATTTTCTGTTCTGTTTTTCTGTGTTCATGCGCTCCGTCGGCGTTTAGTTCCACTTTCTAGCGCTAGAGATTAGTGTAATCGAGCACACGCAAGAGTTCCTCGATAATATTTAAATATAAGATTTGAGACGCAAGATCCAAACATCGCCTATCTTGTTGCATAATATAGTATCGGATTTGCTTCCAATAAATTCAAATTAACAGCGTTTCCTTATTTCTCAGTGATAAACTAGCTGTAGTAATAATTATGTTTCATAGATAATAAATTGTATTATAAAATAATGTAATACATTATAAAATAATGTATCCAGTTCGTTTAATATATGTATACAATATATAGGCACATGGTTTTACTTCTCATAGGAGTTTTGTTTTTCCATTTTCAGCGCTATCAAATCATTACATATTTTAATTATTGATATGGTGAACGTCTCAACTCTCATTATAAAGGAACTCTAGAGTCTAGACATTACAGATGATGACTGATTTATTATTTAATCGGTTTATTTTATTTGAGTACACAATGTACCTAGATGTATTAATAAAATTGTCTGTTATGTTTCCGCTGTGTCGACTGGTAGCTGGTGTGATGTCAACGCCAACTCTAGGGAAAAAGCAGAATCTCACGCTCGTTGGTTTGAAGGTCATTGAAATCAGTCATGCTACATCGTAGGTACTGACACGAAGTGTCCATACTTATAATCCTCTATACGCTGGTTTGAGCAACAAACGAGACAGAAACACAATTTTCTTTAAAAAAAAAAAAAAAAAGTCCGTTCACCACATTCCTCCTGAAAATTAAGTTCATACAACTTTGAATGGCATAATTATGTAAATAGTGTAACTGTATGTATATTAAGTCACATACTACTACAACTTTTGTGTAGCTATTCTCTTTCCCCTCCCGAATGCATTGGAAATAAAGCGATATATAATAGTACATTATGCAACGAGCCTATAATGATAGTAATTAAGACGTGGGTATGTTTGTTTATGAAACGAGCGCAAGCGAGTTTTATAATTTTCATACGACCGTCTTAATTACCATTATAGGCAAGTTTCATACGACCTTTTGTGCTCGACCATATTTATAACTTGAAATTATTCAGAAGTATTCATTTTATTTGTATCTGACTGAAGATCGGAAGAGACCTTGTGCATAGCTCGTATATTGTGAGATGTGCGCAGACGCGAAAGTATTGATTTTTTTCCGAGGAACAATAATGTCATTGACCTTGATGTAATGTAAAGAATAACATGAACTAATTTTGATATAACCTGGAAATTTATTTAGAATTGAAAAACGAGATGACAAATTGAATTTATTTGAATATTATGTCGGGTGGAGTTCCCGGGTAGCTCAGTGGTAGAGCGCTGGTACGTTCAACCAGAGGTCCCGGGATCGATACCCGGCCCCGGAACAATTTTTCCCTTGAAATTATTCAAATCTGCTTTACAGGGAGCTTCACCTGAAAGACTAGATTTGCATAATATATACGTTACTGTGTACGTTAACAGAAAACCACAATTCCAAGTCACACAGAGATTGTGTGCACTCGTTGTGGGTATCTGGCGTTTCGTCAGCCCACGCGAGTTGTGTGGATATAAAGGGAAAAGTTGAGACGGTGTCGGGTGGAGTTCCCGGGTAGCTCAGCGGTAGAGCGCTGGTACGTTCAACCAGAGGTCCCGGGATCGATACCCGGCCCCGGAACAATTTTTCCCTTGAAATTATTCATATTTGAATACTATTTACAATTAACGCTAATTATTATAGTAACAGAACATAACCTTCTGCGACAGTATTGGATTTCCAGCCTCCGTGACGTTTTCCTCGTTGTCTTTCGATTGCATATCCGAGAATAATCGAAAACCTGAACTTTAATGAATAGGTGTACTTTAATGACATGCATTAAAGGACTGCTACCAGGTGTATAATTACTACCGGTACATTTCGGCATGGTCGAGCATAAAGTAAATAATTATTTTAACATGATTTTGTGTATTAAAATGACATTTTGGAAATATTTCGTAAAAAAACAAGCAATTTCGCGCATATTTCGCACCGTAAAGAAACTTAGAAAATAATGAAATAACATTTTTCTAAAATTTATTGTAAGAATTCCTTTGAAACTAACAGAAAATTGTTTGCATCATTAATTAAAGTCAATTTCATTTGACTGTGAGGGGTGACGGCAGTGTTTTCTTGAGAAGGCAGGGGGAAAGAGAAATAATAGTTATCTGCTTGCGCTGCTGCCTGGAAATAGTTCCTGAAACTCTGCGTACATCGTTGCAAGATTTCACACGTATGTAATGCTGAGCGATCAAATATGTCGAAATGTTCATGCCTATATTTTATAACGAAGAAAATTTTCATGTTTTTTTGAAAGAAAGAGTCATTCTGGATATAGTGAACTCGATTATAATGAACATTCGGCTATAGTGAACTTAAATCGTTGGTCCCGACCCGGATACATTAAAAACTACATTTATATTTCCGGTTATAGTGAACCTAAAACTAGAACTTTCCCCAGAAATGTAATTTTAAAATGGCCAAAATGGTAATTTAGGAAACCCTTTCTCCTATAAACTTCCAAGAATATGTTCAGAACAAAATCTCAAACTTTCTATTCCTTAAGTGCATTGAAAGACAAAGGATTTGTTCAGCTTCCTGGACAGTTGAAACATGTTAAAGAGAATAGTGTATACCTTATTTTATTTCAAGGAGTGCAGTTCGGTGGCTCCTTTGAACACCCACTTACAGATTTATGACTTCCTACACAAACACCTCTGACAATTCCATCCTGTCCCCTAGTCCCAACATTGCACAGTTGTCACAATCCTGATGACCTTCGAAATTATGCAGTGAAACTGACGGGATTCTTGGAATTCGGAAAAGATGCGGCAACTCTGCCTCCACGTGGATTTGACGAGCACCTGTCAATTCTTCTGAACGAGGGTTGTGATTGGTTACTAACAAGAGAAGACAAGATTTCCGTCATAGTAAGGAAGACATTTATTTATGACAACCAATTAGTAGGGGGCAGTAGAAGGTCTGTCGGCAAAGTCCTTTCTATGAAACTGCACTCCATGAAAAAAAAATAGAGTATACGCAGTGAGGGATAAAGGAGGGATTAGTTCTGACTCCTTTAAAAGAGGTTATTAGGAGAATAGGAACAGAAAGTGTTTTCTTTTGTAAAAGGGAGTAGAGTGATGACCACAGGGTAAATACAAGAAGGATTACAGTTTAATGGTCCTCAACTCTTATACTCCCTCATCTTTGTAAAAGTGAACCCGGAGAAATTCCAAGGCCGAGTACACAGTAGCATACCTCTAGTGTAGCGTTTCTCAAACTTTTCTGAAGTGGGGATCACTTTTTTAAGTCAGAATAGTTCCGCGGACCACCTTACTCTTGTTCCCTTCGAAAGCAAATTTATCATTTTCGTAGCATATTTCAATATCAATATACTTATATTTTAATGTAGAAATTAATTTAATTAAATTAATTTTATATTAGTATTAACTAATTAGTCACCATCGGTAGCGCAGTTGGTATAGCGCTGGCCTTCTACGCTCGAGGTTGCGGGTTCGATCCCGGCCGAGGTCGATGGCATTTAAGTGTGTTTAAATGCGACACGCTCATGTCAGTAGATTTACTGACATGTAAAAGAACTCCTGCGGGACAAAAATTCCGGCACACCGGCGACGCAGATATAACCTCTGCAGATATATAAGCGTCGTTAAATAAACCATAGTTTTAATTTTTTTTATTAACTAATTAAGTTAATATTAATAGAAGAAAGTTTCTTATATCGTGATCTGCAAAGAGAGAAATACAGAAAATTAATGGAGAAACATGCCCGATTTTGAACAAGTAAAGATCCAATTTTGCATGCTCTATTATTTCTGTACGACGTACAGTACGTGACCATTTCAATGTGCAAACTATTAAGAAAGGTATAAATACGTGAAATGTTTCGGTACTTTGGTCCTGTTATGAATTCGGGTAGTCCCTAGCTAGGTTATAGGTACGGCGCAAGATGTGCACGTAAAAGATAGCGAGAAACTCCACGTTCATAGTGCTTTAAATCCCTCTTTTGTTGCTGAGAGTAGAGTGGGAAGTCGATAGATAGGTAGGGTAAATGAATTTCATAAAATGTCAGTACTGGGAGAAAAAGTGAAAGGCGATTGCCATGTGTCATTTACAAACTCTGAGATTTTCAGCTATAATATGATACGCAATTCGTTTGAATTGTATTTTTTCTTCTGTCTTTTTTTGAAGGACCACAAGGGCAGACCTCGAGGATCACGGTGGTCCGCGGACCATAGTTTGAGAAACGCTGCTCTAGTGGGAAGAGGTGCGAAGTCGGACAGTGCCTATTACCTACATGACCAGATTAGATTCAAGTTTCGAACTGTTTACATCAGGATGTCGAAGCTTAAAGTGTTTAAGATGGAAGATACAGCGAATATTAGTAGTATGGATATTGAACATCGTCTATCCCAAACGGGCATTAGTCCTTTATGTATAGTAACGTTAGTAGTATAAAAAACACACACTTCGGTTTTAGTGAACCTCGGATATAGTGAACGAAATATGCTGGTCCGCAGAGGTTCACTATAACCGAAGTTGACTGTACGCCACCCTACAATTACATTTCTTACGACTAGGAAGCTATGAAGTGATGGAAAATGTAAATAGCAATGGAGAGTGTTTAGCGGAATGAAATTTATAATGTTTATAATGTTGACAACAATATGATTTCATAATTTCTACGGAGAAAACTAAAATTTTAACATTTTGGGGAAAATCACAAATACGTTCTAAGATTGTTTTAGAAGGAAAATCATTAGGACAAGTTGAAAATTTTAGCTATCTGGGTTGTAACATGAATACAAGAAATGGATCTGGAGATGATGTTAACAAAAAAGTATCAAAATTTCAAATGATGTGCGGCACTATCCATCGGACATTAAAGAATAAAACAAGGAAAGATACCAGAATTAAATTTTATAAAACAATAGATCAGAAACTTGGGTAAACACAAAAAAGAATTCAAAATAAAATACAAAGTGCTGAAATGACATTTCTAAGGAGAACAAAAGGATGTACAAGATCTGATCGCTTTCGAAATGAAGATATCAGAGAGGAACTACACATCTTTAGCATGAATGGAAGAATAAAGGAACATAGAGATAGATGGTTACAACATATAAATAGAATGGAGGAGACCAGACTACCGAAACTCTTATTAAATTACAAAGCGACTGGAAGAAGAGACGTAGGACGACCTAAGGTTCGATGGAGGGATAAACTGTGAAGCCGGAACAGGCAATATTGCCTACTCCGTGTAGTGAAGATGATGATGATGATGATGATGATGATGATGACTGAACGGGAGACCGTCCCTCATATGCCAGAAAGCCTTGCCAAAATGGCGTCCATCGACCTTTGCCAGTTACACTCCGTATGTCAGCGGATTTGAACTAAGACTTAACTGACGCCGATGCACGGTCATGACCTATTCCACGGGAATAGTAATGCAGCTGGCAATCTTCAGCCAACCTCACTGAAGCTCATGCGCCACCCTGTAAACTTATTTGTTTACTAGCCGTACCCGTGCGCTCCGCTGCACCCGTTAGAAATAAATATAAAGTAATTACATAATTAAAATAGGACATTTGATCCAGGGAACATTCGTGTTTGATAGAAGGATAAATTGTTTATTATGTTACTTAATTTAAATTGTATTAAAAAAATTAAAATGCGATCATTTTCATCCAGAGGCCACTCATTTGGTCATAAAAATTATTTTAGGAAATACAGGAAACGAATGTACAGAATAGCCTATCAAGTTTTCTGTGCATAAGAAGCTATTTTAATCTTACCTGTCCTCGATTCACTCAGAAGTTACTGTAATAACATTACAGCATTATGTCCATCTAGAGAAACTACACTTTCCAATGGTGAATTAATAATTAATTATACAAATCGGTTAATTTAGCTCCTGATATTACTTCATACAAACACAGAAACATTATCTGTAGGCTATCTTTCATAGCTTTCGATTGTTGCTGTCCAAGGCCCCTTATAGACGAAGTCATTTGTTTTTTAATTCAATACACGGCCTTAGATTGCAGTTATTTTAATTTTAAAGCTCATTTATCTCATTAAATATCAGTCCTATCAAAATTTTTCAAGGAATAAAACTTATCGAGAATTATTTTTAAAGAAACTTTTGTTATGTAACATTTTTCACAAAAATCAATAATAAGCGAGATATTTCGATTTATTTAATTCATGTCCCCTTATAACCCCCCTTTTAAATAATGTATTTTGAATGCCATATAGCCCAAAATCTAAGTTATAACGAACTTAATTTATATTCCAATTTTCATCGAAATCCGTTCAGCCATTATCGCGTGAAAAGGTAACAAACATACAGACAGACATACAAACAAAAATGTCAAAAAAGCTATTTTCGGCTTCAGGGTGATTAATTATATATGTTAGGACCAATTATTTTTGGAAAATCGAAAATTACCAGAAAAATTTCGGCTACAGATTTATTATTAGTATAGATTAAATAAAGGGGAACGTGTGTTAGTGACATGACATTTTCTTACGTTGAGGTAAAAGGGGAGAGTTTCGAGAAAAATGTCATCCTCTGATCTTGCCGGGAACCGAACCGCAATCCGCGCAGTGATGAGCCTATGCGCCAGCACGGAATTGCCGGAGGGACCGTGTGTTTTCTTGATGTAATAGATAGTGTATCTTGTAAGATTGGTAAAGGGTGGAATCCGAAAGAGTCGTTGCTTAGACGCCGGGAAGACAACTTTATTACAGCTAGTATAAACACCAGTACATTAACTTATTTGTTCGTCTACGATGTTGACGCCTGGGTTTTTTCATTCTGTAAAGCTGGTTTATTTAAAGATACAGAGAAGAAGAGTCTGCTTGGGAAACAACGAAAGGATGTTAATATTATAATGTAGTCTGCACAGTAGCGATTCTGAGTTGGAACCCGGTGAGGATAAATGTTAAACCACACCTAATTTGCGAAGTGAAAATTAGCATTAAAAAGGACCTGCATCCAACAAAACACATCAACTTACACTTGTGTCCGGAGGATGGGTAACTGAAATCATTTTATGCGGATGACGTGAATTTGTTAGGAGGAGATCCACAAACTATTAGGGAAAACACGGGAATTTTACTAAAAGCAAGTAATGAGATAGGTTTTAAAGTAAATTCCAATAAAAACAAAGTATATGATTATGTGTCGTGGGTTCCGTTAACTTCTGAACTAGACGAAGTTTGTAAGGTTTTAATTTTAATTGTGTCGTACCTCTTATCACTGAAGACTGTGACACCAGCGTATAGATAATTATACAATATGCACACTTCGCGTCGGTACCTTTGATGTAGCAGGACTGATTTCAATGACCTTCAAACCAGTTTGAGCGTGAGATTCTGCTTTCTCCCGGGAGTTGGCACTGACATCACACCAGCTAGCAGTCGACACAGCGGAAATATAACACATATAATTAATACATCTAGGTACATTATGTACTAAAATAAAATAAATTGGACCAATGAAATAATAATAAATTCGTCATAAACTGTATTATGACCGCGCTCTCCTGGTTAACATTCGGCAGGTCTTTGAAATTTAATTGTATTATTGTTTTCAATTTCTTATGTCGCCACTCCAATCACTCGCCTCAATTTCAATATTGCAACCAATAAGTTGCTACCATTATTAAATGACACCTACTTGTCTAATCCACGTGGACTAAAACCTAGGTTGCAATGTCTTGTGCTGAGGTCGAACATTAAGGTATGTGATTAAAATTATTATTAAAGAGTTATTATTAATAGTTTAGAATGTCAAGGTACTCGTATATGAAATAATAATAATAATAATAATAATAATAATAATAATAATAATAATAATAATAAACAAACTAGTGCTTATTCTTATCGAGGAAGTAGACGTGACAACGTGACGCTTGGAGTGAAACCTACAGAGCATCAATCGGTCGGCAAAATTATGTTTTAAAAGAACACTGCACATTATTGTATGATGCCGACATGTTAACCAAGAGAGCGCGGCGATAATGTCTAGACTAGAGTTCCTGTATAATGAGAGTTGAGACGCTGACCCCAACAACAATTAAAATATGTAATGATTTGATAGCGCTGAAAATGGAAAAACATAACTCCTATGTGAAGTAAAATCATACGCCTGTATTATATTGTGTACAAATAATAAACGAATTTGCTACATAATTTTATAATGTATTATATTATTTTATAATATAATTTATTACATCTGAAATATAAAAAATTATTATTACAAGTAGTTTGTCACTGAGAAATAAGGAAAAGCTGTTGACTTCATTTTATTTGAAGCAAAGCGTTACTGGATTATGCAATAAGGTAGGCGATGTTTGGATCCTGTCTCTCAACTCTACTTTCAATTATTATCTTAGCGTGTGCTCGATTACACTAATCTCTAGCGCTTGGAAGTGGAACTAAACGCCGGCGCACAGAGAAACAAAACACAGGAAAATTCGCTCAGTGTCCATTCTTTGTAATCCCTATTTGCTGGTGACACCCCTACCAGCTGAGCTGCACAGCGGGATGATGTCGTAGGATTTCTCTCTGGTCGGTAGCCAGTTGTATCTAACATCTCCTCAGTGAGAACACGCTTCACACATGTTCGTTTGTTATCCAATACTGATCCAGTTGCACGAAATTTCTTTACTAAAAGACTGGATAATCAGGGAATGACTGACGGAAATTTGTTACAACTGTTTTCCAAGATTCAATTTCACAAAGTTGTCGTAAATAAATTCTCGTTGTTCCAGGCTATATTTCATAATGGACACACTACTGCACTATAAATGTACGGTATACAGCTGTACCCTCACTATGTGTATGTGTTTACGTGACTAAACACGAAACGTAAGAGAGCGAGAGGCCTGATCACTGCAATGGCGCAGCAGTTGCTACGCATACGACTTTCCGCAGACGCCGGTCTAGCCTTGGATGACTCAGTCTGTATTTTTAATTTTTCATCATATAATTGAAATTAACTTTTTTTGCCTCTCTTTGCTCATTGTACTTTTGCTGTAACTTAAACAACGAAACATCCAAACTTTTATCTTTGTTCCTAAAATAAACAATTTGATACAAGTTAATGCCGGAGTAATGTGAATGGCATTTTACAGTATCAGGATTATTATGTTCTAAAACGATGAATATAACCTTACGTAAAAGTAGAGGAACATCATGAACGTCTTTTTTTCTGAATACAAATTTGGAACAAATACGTTTTTCTGAATATACAAAATCTCTGTTCAGTTTGTACAGAGTGAAAGAGTTTTTTTTTTTCCTTCAATCTTGCTCCTTCATTGACATCACAACCATTGGTCGGGACTGCACACACTCAGTGCATCTTCCGTGTCCTCTTCTCAATAGCTGAAAAATCCCTATTGATACCATGTATGAGTGTCTTACTACAAAAAATCTATGTATATGATTGAATCAAAAACTTTCATTTTTACTGAGTAAATCCAAAGAACAATAATATGAAACTTTTTATATTCTCCAGTAAAAGAGTCAATGGACGCCATCGTATTGACTACAATTCCACGAACTTTTAATAGACGCAAAAAAAGCCCACACACTTGGGATATGCCATTTATTCACTGAGAAAGTTTTCTTTCCCGCTGTGGAACTAATTTTCAATGTGGAATTTGAGAGCTTTGGCATATCCCCATTTACAGTCAACTCCGGATATAGTGAACGTCTGCGGACTTCCATATTTCGTTCACTATATCCGAGGTTCACTAAATCCGAAGTGTCTCTCCCGTAACTTTAAATGACAGAAATGAATGAAATTGTGAACAAGAAAAGAAAATACTATACAGTAATTAAAATATTTCATTTTTGTGGAATGGATTACACTGTATACTGTTACTCACAGTTGATTTGCTTAAACTATGCTGTCGACCCACGTCCACTTGCGAAAGACCACGTTCAATGTCACTTATAATAGTCGCCTTATCTTCCAAAGAAAACACTTTACGCTTCGACATTTTTATACAGTACATTCACTGTTCGAACACTAGAAACAGGCTGATCAGGTAGAAATGACAAACGCTGTTATGGTGTGACTGCGTACTCAGCCTTGGAATTTTCCGGGTCACTTAATGGAAACTGGGAGGGGGTTGATGGAGTTCGAAAGCCATCAGAGTCTTACCTTCATTTATGCTCTGGACATAATGTTCGTCCCCTTTTAATAAAAGAAGGCAGTTTCATTTTCCGTTGTTTCGATGCTATCCGTCATAATGGAAAATGATTCTGAGATCAAAAGGCAACACTTTGACGGTAGAGGATGAGAAATAACAGTAGAGTAGTGTCCCTGAGAACAGAGTGGCAACCCTTCAACGATAGACTGAGGCAAGGTCGTCACGCGTTGCCTGGATTTACAGCAAAGCTCATTGTCTAGGAATCACTAATCCTATCTTTGTCCTTTGACTAAAGGAGTAAGAAACTCAGAATGTTGTTCTCAACGTATTCTTTCAATTTTATACAAGAAGATCTGACTTCAAATAAGAGTTTCTCAGGATACAACTCTTGTAAATTCAGTTTTTAAGGTTAACTGTAAGCGAAAATATTAATGTACTTTCTAATGTATGCGGGTCGGGACCAACGATTTAGGTTCACTATAACCGAATTCACTATATCCAGAGTTGACTGTAATTTGATACTTCACCATATGAAAGGTAAATGGCAAGAGTATATGTATAGTCGTACACCTATCTCAAAATTCGAGGTCGGTTGGGATCTGCCGTTATTATTCTGAGCGCCTAATTTCTCTTTACGACGTCCCCTTGTTAAGGCTGGAGAGTATAAAGTTTCCGATAGTGGTAGTTTATGTAGAATAGTGCTTGTTTGCAATCCCACAGTGAACTGTCAAAAGACGTTCTACTGGCGATTTCACTGTATTTATTACGATTCTGTCTGTCTTCTCACAACCATCAGCGTTGTCTCGACGTATCGAAACAACATACATTTACAGTCTTACACAAAATTAACTGTCTTCAACCGTAAAGAATCAAGAAAAGAAACGACCTCTGAACATCGTAAGGCAATAACGGTTCTCGAGATGATACAGGGAATAGATTTAGCACAGATGCGCTTCAGTATTTCCCTCTCTATATACCAGAAACGGAACGATTCTATCAGGTTGGATCTGGAAATTTTATTCATCTATATACTCCTGTCTGTCGGTGCTTGGAGCTTTTCAACATCATTTTAAACACACAATAGACTTCCCGTAACATAAAAGCCAGCATAGTACCAGCTTCCATCTATCCTGACGAACTCCAGTCCTATACTTTGTTCCGTAATGTCTGACAGGAGATGTAAACATTGCTAACAGAGGAGGAGAGAAGTATAATTGCTATTGAACCAATGGCAGTGGTCTCATTCCACGATTGTCTTCAAGTTGGGCGGTCTGGAGCGTACTATCCCCACCCAGCTTCAAGATAAGCTTGGAATGAGACCTCTGCCATTGGTTGAATCAGTGGCGGCTCCTGCATATTTTTTAAGAGGAGGAAGGAAGTTAACAGTACAAAATAACACTTTCTTGAAATAAACATGCTATAAATTAGCCTACATGCATACATGTAAGACCAGGTAGTTTTGAGGTTGGCCTCCCCTTCTGTATAGCAATAATCTGTTCTTGTAAACTGAGTTTCCTAATTTGTCCAAAATATAATGTTTTCACTTTCATTCATTGTTAAATAATTGTACAAATTAACAATTACAGGGAAATTCACAACCTCGCAGCATTTTCGCACACACTACAGCATCACACGTGTTGCTACTAACACACAACATTGCTGTTTTCATTCATTGCTTGTAATGTATTAAGTTCATGCTGCTGTAATGCCTATAATTGTGGTGTAGGCCTATATGAATGAATGTATTAAACACTTAAATGCATATTTATGCCGTAATAATATTATTAAATGAGTTTTTTTTTTGTGCATTTGTATGTTGACTTACAATGTTCTGAAATATACGAATTTCCTTTTGAAGTTTCTTTTCTTCAAATTAAAAATATCTAAGTTTTACTTTAAATATTTCTATCCCACGCGTGTTGAAAAGGAATGGCGGCCGACTCGGTGATTGCGCTACTCTGCTACATCCACGGACTCTTTCTTGATACACGACCAGTCGGTTTCTGTCTGCTACACTATTTCTCGTCCATGCGCAGAATCAGAGGAGGATCTCCTCCCAATCAGTTCATTTACTTGCTTTAAAACTCTGCTTCTTTCTCTGGCCGCTAGTGCGCTGTCGTCTATGTGTGCTAACTGCAGTAAAGGAGGAAAGGATTGGCTTTTCTCCTCACAAACAATCTCGCATTCTTCTTACAGTTTTCGCGCAGCTCATGAGCAAGCGTCGTTTAAAACTCGATCAACCGAGGTTCTCTGATATCTGTGAACTTAAAAATTATCGAATCTTCCTCGAATTTCAAGGCACATATTTTATTTGGTATTTAATTTCAAAAGAAGAAAAATTTAGGAGGACGTTCCTCCCTTTCCTCCCCCGAGGAACCGCCACTGGGTTGAATAACAATTATACTCTTCTCTCCTCCGCTGTCGGCAATATTTACATCTCCTGTCAGACATTATGGGATGAAGTATAGTTCCGATTTCAACTAAAGGCTGTAGGTTTTCAAACAACGTTAAAACTATATAGGCCTATTTACGAATTTTAAACAAAGAACTTACAAACATTCTGATGAGGACAGATAAAAAAGTTATTTTTTTTTCTTCCACCATGTTCATAATGTAAAAATAAGTGCTTATACAAATTTTGGCCACTCGACCGCAATTACGAGGGCGTAAAGAAATAAGTTCGCCAGGGGCCGTTAACAGAAAGAAAACAAAATTTCATTGGAAAAATTCATTGGAACAGACGCAATAATTGTTGAGCTATTTTTCAACATATTCCCCACCGGAATTAAGACATCTGTCATATCATGGGATCGACAGAGATGTGCAGACGGCTTTCAAACGCTGGTTCCGATCCTGCTCGGCTGACTTCTACGACACAAGGACACAAAAATTGATCCCATGATATGACAAATGTCTCAATCCCAGTGAGAAATATGTTGACAAATAGCGCAACAATTGCTGTATCTGTTTCAATAAATCTTTCCGTTTTTTTAGTGGGTTATTTAACAACACGAATAAATATGGGAAATGCCTGTTATTATTCGGTTGAGAAACTTTTATCATACAGTCTGCTGTCGAAAAATCTGAAAATTAGAATTTATAAAACAGTTATATTACCGGTTGTTCTGTATGGTTGTGAAACTTGGACTCTCACTTTGAGAGAGGAACAGAGATTAACGGTGTTTGAGAATAAGGTGCTTAGGAAAATATTTGGGGCTAAGAGGGATGAAGTTACAGGAGAATGGAGAAAGTTACATAACACAGAACTGCATGCATTGTATTCTTCACCTGACATAATTAGGAACATTAAATCCAGACGTTTGAGATGGGCAGGACATGTAGCACGTATGGGCGAATCCAGAAATGCATATAGAGTGTTAGTTAGGAGGCCGGAGGGAAAAAGACCTTTGGGGAGGCCGAGACGTAGATGGGAAGATAATATTAAAATGGATTTGAGGGAGGTGGGATATGATGATAGAGAATGGATTAATTTTGCTCAGGATAGGGAACAATGGCGGGCTTATGTGAGGGCGGCAATGAACTCCGGGTTCCTTAAAAGCCAGTAAGTAAGTATTTAACGACGCTGTATCAATACTAAGTTATTTAGCGTCGATGAGATTGTGATAGCGAGATGATATTTGGCGAGGTGAGACCAAGGATTCTCCATAGATTACCTGTCATTTACCTTACGGTTGGGGAAAACCTCGGGGAAAAAACCAACCAGGTAATCAGTCCAAGCGGGAATCAAACCCGCGCCCGATCGCAACTTCGGACCTGCAGGCAAGCGCCTTAACTGACTACCATGTCGGTGGCTCAATCTTTGCGTGCAATCATGCTTCTTTACTGTAAACGACCCCAGGGAAAATCACTTTCTGGACGGCGTCGTAAATGCGGTCGAGTGGCCTAAATTTGTATAAGCACTTCTTTTGACATTATTAACATGGTGGAAGAAAAAAAAATAACTTTTTTTTTATCTGCCCCCATCAGAATGTTTGCTTGTTATACAGTGACATCATTTTATTTTTACTTCAATTTTTATTGTACCTGAGTTTTTGAATGTACGTCACTCCCACTCCTTCTACTAATGAAGTTCAACCGTCCTCCACACAGATCCAAGACCGCATATACAGTCATAGTAGCCTTACGGTCATAGTAAACAGTACGTTCCAAAATATGTTCGCGTTTTCCAGTGACGAAAGAGCTTTCAATATTGAATCATTTTCGCACAGGTACTGTCGTATCCTGGTTTCCTCCTACCAGCTTTTATTCGCCAGCTAGTGGCTGGGCTGACTTAGCTCTTTTCTGAGAACATTAATTTCTGTTAGGAATTGGACTTCTACGTAATATTATACAACTGTTTAAAATAACTTAAATAAAAGGGCCTCGCTAAGTAATTAACTGTCACGTGATTTCCTCCCTTTCTACGACCCTACGACATAACCACTTGGACGGACAGCAGATAGTAAGTCTGAGTAATTTTATCTTTTCGGATCGGGCAGAAGTGAAGATTGAATTTACAGTATGTAAGGTACTCTTTTATAGAGTAGGTACAGAATTATTTCAACATAAGTTACTAGTACGAAGGACGAAACTGGTAATTGGGATTAGGTACAATAGTCTATAGTGCGTTAATATACACATTAGAACTGAAGCCTGTATTGAAATGAACGGCCACCATTAAAAAAATGTGTTTAAATATCCATATTATGATTATTTTTCAGTTTAACTTCATTCTCTATATTGTACGCTAATGTACTGTAGACAGTATAATATACACTGCATAATGAATACGTCCACATGGACAGATCAGTTCGTGAGTAAAAACATTTATTGTTAATACTGTACTGTATTTTGATTAAACAAAAACCTAATGAAAATTATCAAACTCAAAATCGCGATATTTCCTAGTTTACGTAAATGGATGAACTACTTTTCTTCCCTCCTATACCTAGTAAAGTGATTTGTTTGTATATTACGCCAGTATCATCGAACTCCAGTCGTGTAAAGGGGTTGCAAACGGCGTTGATCCAGAGGTATAACCAAGTTAATATTAAAAATGTTAGTAAAAATAAAATGATGTCCCTGTATATAAATCAACAGACTGAGGAAACATAGAATATCCGAAGATAGCAAGATAACCTCTAAAAATGAGACACACTGTTTAAGAAAAGAAAAAAAATCTCTCTGTAGCAAAGAAGTGACGTTATAGAAATTTATTGAAAGGAGTATAAAACGCATAGACCGTAATAAATCGAAAAGCTGTGGGAAGTTTAAGTGCACAGAAAATTGAGACATTCAGAGAAACAGTGGGGGAACTCGGAAAGGGGTACAAAGTTATGTGACAAGCACAGCACGTGACATTGCAATGGGATTGGAGACGTGGGAAAGAAGGATTCTCAGTATCAAAGAAGTAGAAGAAGCGTGTGAATTCGATACAGCTAAGAAGAGAAGGAGGCGGCAAAGAAACGTGAAGCTAGAGGGATCTAACAAATCGATCAGGCCTTCCGAGACACCGATATTCCTATCGGAAGAGGCAGGCTCGGAGCACGTGCCCGGAAATGTGGAAAACATTTAGCAAGACAGCAGAATTAATCCTACTCTCCTCGAGTTACTTGGGGAATCTTTAGTTTATCGGAAACAAATAAGAAGCGAAGAAAAAAAATCAATGTTATTTCAGAAAGTAAACTCGCTGAATACGGGGGTGATCAGACGCAGATATTCAGAAAGGCTAACGCGAAAGTTTGCCTATATACACATAAAAGGCCTTAAAAAGTATATTTCTCTTTATTGTAGTGTCCAGATGGACTATTACCACGAAGCTTGAGTTTATGAGGGTACTAGGAACAATAGGCTGTGCAGGTACTATTTCGCATTGTCTGTAATGAGGCTATAGTAGCGATCCTAGTGGCTAGCAACTATCTGTGGATGCATATTTACTACGTATTGAGCTTCGTGACTGTACTGTACTCCTAGATCATATATGCAACAGATAACTCCTCGCTACGTTAAAATCGGCAGCACTTTGAAGATAACAACCGCCAGGATCGCCACCCGTCCGCCGTAAACGAACACGAGATGGCAGCACAGTCGCTAATGCAATTCAAATGGATATTATGACGTGACTCCTTATGTAACAACTAGATGGCAGCGTAGTACACCTGACAAAAGTTATTAACCTCAAAGCCTATAACCCCGACATACCTGTTACATATATGATCTAGGCTGTACTCCAACCACGAGAAAGTCTCTGGGGAATGAGACGAAACGGGGTAATGCTGTGAATGAAAGTTGATGTCATAAGATGTCATAAGGTCACACACGTGGGTACTCTATCTCTATTGGCTAGCTCTCACAGCACAAACAATAACACTGATACAAACATATTGATATTACCCTAGTTACAAAATTAGATCACTGTTAATCTCCTGGTCTTTTAATTCCTCCATACAGGAAATAACATATACAGGAGAGCTATTGTTTTTTAAACTGACGTTATAACGGTAATATTATCTATCTACTTCGCTCCAATAGATGACGCAATAGTAAGCACATTCCTTTCACGGTTATCTCCTGGTTGGAGAACAGTACTAGACTTTGCTATTACTAAATCCGTGGGAATGTAGTACCAAGGTAACTCCAATAGCACAGACATTATTATTATTATTATTATTATTATTATTATTATTATTATTATTATTGTACTATAAGCTGTAACATGAGCTGCTGCTGGGAAGTCAAAAGGAGGACAGCAATGACAAAGGAAGCTTTTAATATAAAAAGGAACATCTTCTGCGAACCTCTGGAAGAGACTAGTGAAGTGCTTTGTGTGGAATGTGGCATTATATGGAGCAGAAACATGGACATTACGACGAAGTGAAAAGAAGCGATTAGAAGCATTTGAAATGTAGATATAGAGAAGGATATAGCGTGTGAAATGAACAGGCAGTAGGCCTATAGGAAATGAAGCTGTGTTGAAAAGAGTGGGTGAAGAAAGAATGGTGCTGAAACTGATCAGGAAGAGGAAAAGGAATTGGCTGGGTCTCTGGATGAGAAGAAACTACCTTTTGAAGGATGTACTGGAAGGAATGGTGAACGGGAGAAGAGTTCCAGGTAGAAGAAGGTACCAGATGATAGACAACATTAAGATATATGGATCATATGCGGAGACTAAGAGGAAGGCAGAAAATAGAAAAGATTGTAGAATGCTTGGTTTGCAGTGAAAGACTTGCCTTTTGGCAGGACAGTAGCCTATATACTGTTGTCATTAATTACTAATATAAATATCATGATATATACAGGGACATCATTTTATTTTTACTTCAATTTTTATTGTACCTGAGTTTTTGAATGTACTTCACTCCCACCCCTTCTACTAATGAAGTTCAACCGTCCTCCACACAGATCCAAGACCGCATATACAGTCATATTAGCCTTACGGTCATAGTAAACAGTAGCTATTTCAAATATTAAATTAATTATAATTCATTGAATTAAATTAGCTCATAAATTAGGGCCTAAGTTACTACTTTACCTTATAGATTTATCTAAATTTAAATAAATGTGTAGTGAAGAATATTGCTGGAGAACCTTTTAAGTTTAGAGTAAATATTTGTAATTTAAATTTATGTATTGTATTGATTAAGGCTAGTTGAGTGGAAGAGAAGGCCTTATGGCCTTAACTCTGCCAGCGAAAATAAAACATTATTATTATTATTATTATTATTATTATTATTATTATTATTATTATTATGTTCCAAATTTATGTTCGCGTTTTCCAGTGACGAAAGAACGTTCAATATTGCATCATTTTCCATTTGCCTACGTCGAATCCTGGTTTCTCCCACCTGCTTCTATACGCCTCTCTGTAAATGCTAGTGGCTGGGCTGTCTTAACTCTTTTCTGGGAACATTAATTTCTGTTAGGAATTGGACGTCTACGTAATATTATACCCATACAATTGTTCAAAATAACTTAAATAAAAGGGCCTCGGTAAGTAATTAACTGTCACGTGATTTCTTCCCTTTTTACGACGCTGTGACTTAACCACTTGGACGGACAGTAGATAGCATGTCTGAGTAATTTTATCTTTTCGGATTGGGCAGAAGTGAAGATTAAATTTGCAGTACGTAAGGTGTCTTTTATAGAGTAGGTACGGAATTATTTCAACATGAGTTACTGATACGAAGTAGGCTACGAACCTGGTAATTGCAATTACGTACAATAGTCTATAGTGTGATAATAATAGGAAAAAAAAGAACTGAAGCCTGTATCGAAATGAACGGCCACCATTTAAAAAAATGTGTTTAAATATCCATATTATGATTATTTTTCAATTTAACTTCAGTCTCTATAGGCTAGTGTACGCTAATGTGTTGTAGACAGTATAATATACACTGCATAATGAATACGTCCACATAGAAAGCTCAGTTCGTGAGTAAAAACACTCATTGTTAATACTGTACTGTATTTTGATTAAACAAAAACCTAACGAAAATTATCAAACTCAAAATCGCGATATTTCCTAGTTTACGTAAATGGCTGAACTACTTTTCTTCCCTCTTTAGTAAAGTGATTTGTTTGTATATTACGCCAGTATCATCGAACTCTAGTAGTGGAAGGGGCTAGCAAGCGGTGTTTCCGGTTCTTAATCGTTGATCCAAAGGTATAGCCAGGTTATACAGAAAGAAAGAAAGAAAGAAAGAAAGAAAGAAAGAAAGAAAGAAAAAGGGAAAGAAAGATACACAAAATATAATAAGACACATAGATAATTGATTGTTTAGTAAATAATAATAATAATAATAATAATAATAATAGTAATAATAATAATAATAATAATAATAATAATATGTGGATCCATGGTTAGGTAAATGAATGGTTGGATGGAAGATAGATGGGTGGATAAATGGTCGAACAGACCAAGGCAGGCAGAGACAGATGGACAGAGGGATAGGGGGACAGACGAACAGACAGATAAATAGATACATACATAAACAGATACGCAGATAGGTATAAAGGCAGAAAAAAGGAAGAAAGCAAAATATATAACTAACAAATAAAAACTACGGAAAAGATGAATGAGAAATGAAGAAATAAGAAAGAAAAGTAGGCCACCGGCATAGCTCAGTCGGCTGAAGCGGTTACTTGCCGATCCGGAATTGCGCTCGGGCATGGGCTCGATTCCCGCTTGACTGGTCAACTGGTTGGGGTTTTCCGAGGTTTTCTCAACCGTGAGGCGAATGTCAGGTAATCTGTGTCGAATCTTCGGCCTCATAAATAACCAACTAAAAAAATAAAATAAGTAAATAAAAGAAGAAAAGCAAATATAGGCCTAATTGAAAGGAAGCATGAACGAAAGGAAAAGGACGGAAGTACGCGCATGCGCACACATTCATAGGAGTAGATAGCCTAATATTACATTAGATATCAAAGCCAGAATCAATATGCGAGAGACGTGTAAAATAAAAATTGTAGAAATAAACCGTATTACGTCACTGTTAGAAAACTATACAATAAGAGCAGGAAATAAATGGATTACAAGAATAAGAACTTTATTACAAGTAGCATACTATGTTTTGCGTAAACACGTTAATAGACTAATGCTATTAAACAGTAGCCTATAGTTTCACGGCTGATGTACGTTATGATTTCTGTGACTACAAGACTTCAATCAAGAATTTGTTATTTGCAGAAGCTATCACAGTAGTTAATAAATACGTTTACAAAATGTGTTGTTTTCGTTGAGGGAAGAAAAAAGGCGTGGATTGAAAAACACGAATGTATTGTAACACGAGAAATTACAAAATTACACGCATGTATGTACAGAATTAATAAAAAAAAAAAGAATGGCGACATAGCTTTCACCATTCTGCGGTCATCCTTTAAGAAGAACATAAAAAGGGAACATCATTTTTACACAGGGAGTTTCAACCAGTTCGACATATGGCTGAGATCTGAAGGAAAAAAAGTAAAGCTCGGGAAGGATGAAGAGGATGGAGAGACCAAAGCCTTGTAGTGGTGAAAAGAAAAGGGGCAGCACGAGGCAACACATTTCCGGGCGGCAGATGGTGCCTGTACTAGCAGCTAATGCAGTGAATATCCCATTCTGAGGACCAGTGGTGCTCGCAGAACAGACAGTTGTACTTAACCTCGCCCGCCCGCTAATATAAGCTGGGAGTTAAATAACATTCGCAGTAAATATGTCAAGACTATGGTTGCTGGGTCTAGGGAAGGAAGGACCTAGGAATGCAGATTCTCCAGAAATAATGTGAGAATTGATAAAGTGACTATGAGAGACTTTTCGCTAATTACTTCTGTTTATCATTGCATGTATATTGTTTCTCACAAAGGAACCGTCCCAAGTTATATAGCTTGAATTTAATGAAAATGCATATTTAAGCTAATTTTCGTTCCATGTTCAATCTTTCGTACACTACTTTTAACACTTGAATATAAATAACATTGGACAGACAGGCAGATTATTCCAAACTCGATACAAAGAACACATTAAAGCAATAACCAGAGGACACAATACATCTACATATGCTAACCACACATACAATAACATAAATACAGACATGGAAATCCTACACATACAACCCAACAACCAAAAACTCAACACACTAGAACAATATGAAATATACAGACACACTAAAACACACCCTAATCAAATTCTCAACTCACATATCAATTTCAGAACACACACACTATTTGACACAACTCTTCATCACACGAACGCACCCACACAACAGGCAGCGAACTTGAGATAGCGCCGAGATCTAGAAGGGCCTGAGGATGGTGTCAAGTAACACCGAAACAGCTGTAGGCCACACATGCTTACATAATTAACACGAGTAAGATCGACATTTAATCAATTATTTAATTTTCGTTCGTTAAAAAACGTGATGACAGTCGTACGTTTCGCTTTTTCCTCGTTTACGAAATATAGGGTGCTATTCATAGACATTTCGCAGCACGCGCTACGAGCGTACTAAGCTAGCCCCGGCTATCCACTGGTTACTAGTACAGAATTCAAATCATATCCTATCGCTAACACTGGTTTATGAATACGAAAAACGCTGATCATCCACCGGAAGCCCGCGCTAAAAACGTCTATGAATACGGCCCATACTGACTTGAAAATCGTTGCTACTTATACCGCTTCTTGCGCGCACTCTGAACCTCATAGCTCCGCGAGCTCTCGCATTAATGCTTTAGTCAATTTGTTTTCTCTTAACTAACATTTAAGTGTATCCATGGCATCATTCACTCATTCGTACACCGTCCAAATCCACAGGTATGCAGCTGGACTTCTAGGAACGCGACTGTACATGTAGAGAAAGAACCCAAGGGGAAATTTGGACCGAAATTAAAACAACGTGTAGACAATGATGAGTCATTTAATTTCGTGGTCGGTGCAAGTAGTTCCGGTAAACTGACAAAAAAAAAAAAATCGCGTGAGAAGATGGTTAAGAGATGTATTGCTCCTGGTTGTTAAAAAGTACAGGGACATCATTTTATTTTTCCTTCAATTTTTATTGTACCTGAACTTTTTAATGTACTTCACTCCCACCCCCTCTACCAGTAAACTTCCAGTCGTCCTCCACACAGAACCAAGGCCGCGTATGCGGTCATAGTAAGCAGTACTGAGTTAGTGAGTATAGTACGTTCCAGAAATATGTTCGCGTTTTCCAGTGACGAAAGAACTTTCAATATTGAATCATATTTTCGCACAGGTACTGTCGTCCGTTTGCCTACGTCACATCCCGATTTCCCCCACCCGCTACTGCTCTCCCCTCTGTAATGACTAGTGGCTGGGCTGTCTTAGCTCTTTTCTGAAAACATTAATTTCTGTTAGGAATTGGACGTCTACGTAATACTATACAACTGTTTAAAATAACTTAAATAAAAGGGTCTCGTTAAGTAATTAACTGTCACGTGATTTCCCTCCTTTCTACGATTCTGCGACATAACCACTTGGACGGACAGTAGATAGCATGTCTGAGTAATTTTATCTGTGCTGTTCGGGCAGAAGTGAAGATTGAATTTACAGTACCTACGTAAGGTATTCTTTTATAGAGAAAGTACAGAATTATTTCAACATGAGTTACTAGTACGAAGGCCGAAACTGCTAAATATCCATATTATGATTATTTTTTAATTTAACTTCATTCTCTAAATTATACGCTAATGTGTTGTAGACAGTATAATATACATTGCATAATGAATACGTCCGAATGGATAGCTCAATTCGTGAGTAGAAACACTTGTTTTTAGTACAGTACTGTATTTTGATTAAACAAAAACCTATAATGAAAATTATCAAACTGAAAATCGTGATAGTTTACGTAAATGGATGAACTACTTTTCTTCCCCCCTATAGGCTACCTAGTAAAGTGATTTGTGTGTATTTTACGCCAGTATCATCGAACTCCAGTCGTGGAAGGGGGTAGCAAACGGTGTTTCCGATTCTCAACTGTTGATCCAAAGATATAGGCAGGTTAATATTCGAAATGTTAGTAAAAATAAAGTGATGTCCCTGTACATTTTCAAATGTATGCTATGCTACGTGGAGGTTCAATCAGTGGCGTACTAGCCCAAAACATATTTCACACCATTACGTGCAAGTTAGAACCCGCAGAGCGCAACCTCCTACTTCCCTATTGCACGATTTAATTGCAGAAATAAATGGATCTAGCTCATAGACGCAAATGATCAGCGATTAAAAAAAAACAAGTTTTTAAAACAGTATTGTCATGCTTCATGAGTAGGCCTATCTGTCAGTTGCAGCTCTTTTGCACGTTTGCAAATGGCTAGCGTGGCGTGATTGATAGCCAAATATAAACTGGTATGCTATCGAACAGGGTTGGCAATTGGTTTCCCGTATGAACGTTTTACTCGTACTGGCAAATGAAAATAAGTTTGTTCCCTCGCGGGAAGACTGCTACCCCTCTGTAAGGTAGCGGTGAAGGGGAATGTAGCAGTTCCTTTCGTACAGATCACAGGTGAAGTATGTATGTACTACTATCTCCATGGATGTCGCAAAGCAGAAACCTGGAACCACAGTCTAGTATATGCAGTCACGAAGCTCAATACGTAGTAAATATGCATCCATAGATAGTTGCTAACCACTAGGGTCGCTACTATCGCCTCATTACAGACAATGCGAAATAATACCGGCACAGTCTATTATTCCTAGCACCCTCACAACTCAAGCTTCGTGACTGTATATACTAGACTGTGGTCTAACTATGACTGGAAATTGGTATTATTTTTTTAAAGAATCAAAGTAGGGAGTGGACAGTGTCTTATTTGTAAAAACATGTCAGGTGCAGAAAATATTATTTAAAACGGCATTATGATGCGTTCCATACTAAACATACAAAGATATCATTACTGACGAAAGGATGAATTTACTCACTGTACTTAGTGAGGAAGTAAGGCTAAGTGATATTATTTTAATTTGTATGTAAAGTGTTTAACAATCTAAAGTTCGATCTTGAAGCATAATATCGAGAACGAAAAGAATGAAGACAAATTAAGAGCAAGTGTGACGGATTGAACTTCGTAGGTTAAGAGCTGTAGAGAGGATTACTGTATCGAAGTCCATTGCACCATCCATAGAAAATATTATCAAAAGAGAGATGAAAAACAAATCTAAGACTTTGTAAATCTGTGCTTTTTTTGCGCATTAAGGTGTATTTATTATTTTGTATTCTGATTTTAAAAAAGTGTTGGCGTGTATGAGATTTACGTATTCGTTTCTGTTCCCATTATTTTCACTATACAGTGCTGTTTGCTACGTACGTTTATGTTGTTTATAAAGTTTTAGATTTACAAACTGTGATAATGTGATTTTCTTTGACAAAAATTTAACGTAAAAGATGTGATTTACTATAATTTTATTATTATTATTAATTTTATTTTTTTATTATTATTATTATTGTTATTATTATTATTATTATTATTGTTACTACTACTATTATTATTGTTATTATTATTATTATTATTATTATTATTATTATTATTATTATTATTATTATTATTATTATTATTGAAGTATAGTAGAGAGCATTATAATTTAATACGAGTAGAATAACCATGTTTAGTTACTGTTAATTTAGTTTGTTTCTCTAGTTAGCTTACTGCTTATTTTATTAGTTACAATTTATTTACAATCACACAAGCAGTGGTACTACTGATAAGAAATAAGCATGATCTTCCACCGCCGCGACGCTAATGTACTGTACAACCCTAGTCATGTACCTCAGCTACTCAGCTGTGTTCCCATACAGGCACGCTCCAGTTCTGTATTGCCAATGCGGGGGTTATTTCTTGCCGGCCCTGCTATAGAATCTCGGTTGGAACCTTTATACGGTACCGGTACCTACTTCTGAACTTTATCATCTGTTTCGGACTATGAGTCTCGTATAAAAGTTCGCTCTTAGTGGCACTTTTTGATAACGTGCTAGACGTCACCTATGGTAATTTTATGCAATTCAGAAAATATAGTAAAGAAGGGTCATTCAGGAAGCCCCTACACAAAGGAGATGAATTTTCACCACTCTATCGGAAATCAAACCCATTTCTGCTGAATTTTCAGTCTGAAATACTGCCACACAATTCTTCTTGTAGCCACCACATTTTATCGTAATGTCCCCAAAGTCGTATGCGAGATATGTACAAGAAAGTGTTAAAAAAAACTGTTTTCACCATCACCGTGTTTCGTATAACATTTGGAGAGATTTTCATGTTCTGTGTGATATTTGATTAAAATTTCTTCCACATAGAATTTACATTCGAACATTTTTTCCTCTTCTAGAAGGTACCAGATGTCGTGTTATTAAGCTGTCGTCGTCCGGAAAAGGTGGCCGTTTGGCTGTCTCTCGCAGAATAACACTTGGCGAACAGGAATCCACGTTTCCAATATATCCCCTAGTTTATATTTGATTGAACGTGAATAATATATACGTACACCCTCGGATACTCGGTTCCGCCTTCACGATTTTTCATCTGTTATACAAGGAGCAGCCACTTGATCCAATCTGCGTAGGGTATAAAGGCGTCCATAAAATTAAATCGTTCGAATAATCTTCAGTGGAGCGAAGTAATATGTTGAAAATTCCATCTCCTCTTCTTCAGAGTTCTTCTTAAAACGTTCGGAGGCTTAAAAATATGAATAGAAAATTCATTCCCACACACTTTGCTGTAACAGAATTTTTTGCTATGACTGCATTAGAGCTGTTGGATTACAGAAATTCAATTTGTATCTGCATGAGATATATACTGAAGTACCACGCAGCGGAGATTTTATAATGATGTTACGTTCTGGAGTTTCTTTTCTCTCTTCTACCGTATGTGAAATGAAAAGTAGGCAGGGTAAAATGTTATCAAGAAATGGAGGCAGATTGCAAGGCGGTAACTAGTGTATTTTGAACTTGTGTAGATTCATCATTCATGAACAATAGATTCATCATTCATCAACAGTGTTGATTTTTTAAACTTCGCGCGATTTCTAAACGGGATTCGTTGTAGGCACTTAAATTTTTGGTGGTATTATTAGTCTATGGACATTGGATACGCTATATTCATTCATTCATTCATAGCTTTCTGCCCAAGGATAAGTCCTTCACTGCAAACACAGCATTCTCCAATCTTTTATACAGTGTGTCCGGGAAAGACCTGACGAAAAGGAAATAACTATATCTCTGAAACTATTGCATTTATTGTCGTGATGTTTAGAGAGTTACAAAGGGAAACACAATAAGTTTTAATGCACCTCTATATGAGCATCATTTGTGGCCCGGGCTACGTTCAGGCGATACTCAATCTCCTGTCACACACGCGAAAACATCTCCGGTGTGACTAGTCCTATTGCTTCGTAGATTCGGCCACGTAACTCTGCAATATCGGTCACAGGAGTGCGATACACTTTGTCTTTTACAAAACACCACAGAAATAAATCCAGTGGGGTCATGTCCGGCGACCGTGGTGGCCATGGCGTAGGCCCGCCTCTTTCAATCCAACGGTCAGGGAATGTGCGCACATGGTTAGCATAGTGTGGAGGGGCCTCCGTCCTATTGAAACACTGTTTCTGGTGGTAGTTGTGAGACAGCGTAGTTTCGCAGCGTATCCAGGTGTGTTATCTGTCACTATGATTTCTTGTCCGTTTGGAAACGACATTGTACATCTTGACTGACTTCAATTCAGCCATTCATAAAATGCATTCTGCTTTCTCTACTGTGGTAAACATTGTTCGGCTGTTCATTTGATACACACACAACTTGCATTTCCAACTCTCAGAGTAAGGCTGACTACATACGCTGTGCAGAACCAGCTTTTTCTCGTTTTCTCCTCTCGCAATGGTATGCGCACGTGCGTAACATGCTGCTAGGTAACAAAACTTATTGAGTTTCTCTTTCTAACTGTGAAAACATTGAGGTAATAACTGTAATATTTTCAGATATATAATTACTTCTTTTTCGTCATTTATTTCCCGGACACCTTGTATTTCCTAGGCCTACCTTCCTTTTTGTCTTCGCATATGATCCATATATCTTAATGTCGTCTGACATTGGTATCTTCTTCTGCTCCGAACTCTTCTCCTGTTCACCATTCCTTCCACTATATCGACGGCCCAGTTTCAAAAGGGAAACAATTCAAAATTTAAAGTTTTGAGAAATCTTCATTTTTTATGCTGCCGTGAAATATGAAAGGATCGTTGAAATAATTACTCCAAATTCTGTTAATGATATTTTATATATAGGCTACTGTAAGTTTCAAATTAGTGTGTCTTAATTGGATTTTTCACAGAAACATGACGCTTTAAAATTCAGGTTTCTCAAAAATTCAATTTTTGAGTTGTTTCCCTTTTGATCCAGCTCGTCGATATACAAGATGAACCGTTAGTAATGACATTAATTTCAGAGGATTATTCTTTGAGATATTTCAGACAAAAAAGTTACATACAATTTTGCTTGTTTTTGCTACTTTTTCTAGATAAAAATTATTTTATATTAAACATTTCTTAGAATGTTTTCGGATAGCCATTGATTTAATTCCCAGTATGCTGAGTAACTTTAATAGAGCATTGTATTATAATAAATCATTCAAAGAATTTTTGTTTTGTCCTTTAAATGTGCAGAAATTTGATCCGAACAAATGTAACTTTTCATTCTGCAAAGGAATTTTTATTTTGCAAATTAAGAAGTATGTGAATGTACACATAGTATGTGTCATATTCTGACTATGATTTAATTAGGCCATGGGTGTCCAAACGCTTATAGAACCAGGAGATATTGGACGTCGAGCATGCTCTGCTAAGGTCAGTAATTTACCGTATAAAATAGGAAAAACGACCTTAAAGAATATGCGTCGCTGGTTGCTTATGCCAGGGGTTTCCTCGTACGAGTTACAATTGGACATCTATGAATTAGAGACTATTCCCTGTTTCATAAATGAATATACTTACCACTCTACTGAAGCTTTCCCTCTTCGTTCAACATTTTCAGTGATATTAATTGCATCTTAGTGTCACTTTTTGTATATTTAAAATGTTAGTAATTGTATTTTAGTCATACTCTCAAAATGTGCAAAATATAATTCTAACTACAGCTTACCTAGTGTTTTGTAAAAACGTGTAGCTGTATAGAGCATCTTAATTTTTCTAACATTGTATGAAATAATATGATGAAGAATGAGTGGAACGGAGAAAAATTTCTCTCCGGCACCGGGATTTGAACCCGGATTTTCAGCTCTACGTGCTGACACTATCCACCAAGCCACACCGGATTCCCATCCCAATGTCGGACAGAATTATCTCAGTTTAAGTTCCACCTCTTAGGTTCCCTCTAGTGGAATACCCTCATGCACTGCGTCATAGATGTATGACAGTGACACAATGTACACACAGTGTGCAGAGGTGCACTCGTTATGAGTGACTAAGCGGCCGGGATCCGAAGGATTAAGCGCCCTCTTGAATCACATTAAGTGATTATTTTTCGCATATCATATATTACGATGTACCGAAGTACATATGATATTTCCATGCAGATATTCTGCGTCATCAAATGATGAAGAATGAGTGGAACGGAGGGAACCTAAGAGGAGGAACTTAAACTGAGAGGATTCTGTCCGGCATCGGGATGGGAATCGGTGTGGCTTAATGGATAGAGCGTCAGCACGTAGAGCTGAAAACCCTGGTTCAAATCCCAGTGCTGGAGAGAATTTTTCTCCGTTCCACTCATTCTTCATCATATGATGACGCAGAATTTCTGCATGGAAATATCATATGTACTTCGGTACATCGTAATATATTATATGAAATGTTTGATAAAATATAATTTCATTTATATAAGCTTGTAAATCAGTTTAATGGCTGGCTTCCCTTTAACACAAATGAAGAATCTTAGAAAGCATGATGAAAGATATTCAGATAGTCAATACAATATGATATAATATAATATTGTTTTATTTGATGTTCAGTCTAATTGACATATCTTTTTACAATTTTAAAAAAAATTAATGACATTTACATATGACATATGAAATTGCAAACATGATAAAACTATTTGGTTTCTCTTTAAACTTCATAATAGCTTCCATTAGTTGAATATTTGTTGCGAGTCTTGGTCTCTGGTACATCACTCGTTTTTAGTGAAGTATTCTGAAATATATTGATTATTCTAATCAATTTGGGATGGAAAATCTTGTATAATACAAACGGTAAAACTGTGATCGGAATACTCACATTTAAGACCGCGTGTGCAGCACTGGGTTATCAACAGTAATCTCATTAGACGTTTTGATTTATCTAGAGAAAATCAAAACTCGAGTGGGATTTAATTGACTATTACACGATTAGAAGAAAGTATATAAAGATTAGAAGTAACGAAGTACTCCAATACAATAAAATATTAATTGACTTACGAAAATACAACTGTCTTCAAATGTATTATTGTACCATCTCAACATTACAAATATTACGCTAGATGCATGCTAGATGTCAGTAGTGAGCAATGCCTTCTCGTCGAGAAGTTCTCGATCTATTATACACGATGGCAATGTGATAGTCAAGAAGGCTTTGTTTATTCAGTTTCATTTTTATTAAAATGCAACATTCTATTTCAATTATCCGAATCCCAGTAATCAACGTCACTTGGCAGATGATTTTCAATAAAACTTAATATTAAACAATCTCTGATACGTGACTATCCATAATATCATATAGCAGAAGCTATAACATAATCTAACTAATATACACAAGTGTTAGAAAAGTTTTAATTAACGACGATGACATAAAAAATAAACATGAATAATTTTAAAAAGAATAATTATTGAATGTACAATTTTCAAATTTGAATGTGGTTGGTGGTTCAATTGATGTTATATTGGACGTATGCGTAATAGAAGTGGAACTCGTTTATTTAGGCCTACATGGTGTATTCAACTTATTCAGAATTTCCGAATGAATAATTTTAAAATGAATAATTATTGAATGTACAATTTTCAAATTTGAATGTGGTTGGTGGTTCAATTGATGTTATATTGGACGTGTGCGTAATAGAAGTGGAACTCGTTGATTTAGGACTACATAGTGTATTCAACTTATTTAGGATTTCCGAATGGTGCTCTTCATTTATTTATAAATCGGATTTCAGAAGATGCATAGGTATGATCAGTGTTTTTTATTAATTCTTGTTCTTGAATGCCAATGCGAGTCATATTTGAAACTGCTGTGCATCGACTGGAGTGGTTTGTAATTATATATATATTTTGACGTCCAGACCAGCGCAGTTGCAAATGTTGGCAAACAAAGAAACAAATGCTAGGGACGCGATAAAATTGTGCGATAAGCAGCCGTGATTGGTTGAAATACGTCCTTTCGTACGGTTTTATTGGTCAAAAGTAGTATGACGTAGTAAGAGTGTAATAGTCATGATAATTTCACTGAATCAATTTTGTGGAATTGGGTTTTATCTGTAACGAAGTATAAATACCAAATGTATTAGATACGAGAAATTATGATAATTGTCTGAACATACTTACGTTAAATTATGGCTGACCTAGTTGCGATGTGTCCTGTTGACTAATGTGACGCGGACGACCTGTCGTTCTTACTTTGAACATTTTAACGCGGAGGGATATTATGTTGTGTTTGGGACTGCGTCTAGAGGTTAGATAAGGGGTTTCGGATCTGAACTAGATTTTCGTTGAGAACACAATTATCTTTTTGAATTTGTTTGATATGTGAATTAGACTGAACATCAAATAAAACAATATTATATTATATCACAAATCAAGAAATTATGAAATACTTGATTTATTAATGCACTAAGAGGACGTCAGTGCAGTTTTCTATGTATGGACATCAAATACCAGAGGGAGTATAGGACTAATTAGACTACATTAAGGTATCTGAAAGTGAAGGTGGGATAATGTTTTTTTTTATTACAGATGAAAAATATAAGAAAGAACAGGAACCGATATAAGTTGAAGTTGTGCTCATTGCTAAATACGTTATACTGGGTGTTCAGTTCAAAGTGTGTCATCTTTCGCTGTATGTGGCTAGCCGATGAACCTAGAGAATTCAATCTTCCTACAATTCCGCAGAGGTGTATTACTTATGTGCCAGAGACTTGCCTAGCAAGTACGGCGTTCATTCTGAAGAGTACTTACCGATGCGTACGGTAACTCCGGTAGTGGCAGGATTGTGAACTGTTTCGAAACATGTACTGAGGTGAGTTTTTCTTACTGTCGGGATATGGGGAGAGGGTTAAGACGATTACTTACGTACAGTATTTGTTGACATTACCTTCGACTGTCAACATGGACACGGAGCATTTAATTTGTATTGTGGAATGTTACCGTACGCAACCGATGATAACAAATACCCTGCGTACGACTTGGCCTCGCAAAACACAGTTCGAAAGAGGTTATGGTAGCATACAGACCGTACAGACCGCCATCTGTTGCTACGACATTCAAATTATACCGTACACGTTCTCAAGTTCAGATTGAACGCCTTGATTAATAGGCAACTTCTCTGACACAAAAGCTGAAACTCGCTTCAAATCGCTAACTCATCAACAGTGACGTCATGACACACTTTGAAATGAACACCCAGTAGTTACAGTTTAATGTGATAGGCATACCAACGTTTCAGTTCCTCACAGTAAGAAGTCTAAATCCATTATCTTATAATAATCTCACGGCCAATTTGTTTTTTAATCCAATGTATGAATCAGTGGATATTAGAGGTCGGAGAAGCAGTTTCCTGTTCTGAACAGAAGCCAAAACCGAGCGTGCGATGTGTCACCCAAGGTGGCGGGGGCGTACCTGCCGAGTGGTGCCAAGAGCTCGAGCACCATTACCATGCTGATTTGGCAAACTGCTGCGCTAATTGTAATTTAATTTAACGTGTACTGTGCTCCAGAATTGAATTACAGCACACTTCACTCCTCGAATCCAGGGCGTTGATTCTCAACCATGCATTACCGCCAATGGTGTGGATACTCCACATAAGGGCTTATCAACAAATTCTATCACATAGAGAAATTAATGTAACTGTAAATTTATTTTAAAACAATAGTGGAAGTATTTCTAACTAGACAATGAGGGGACCTAGGTTCGATATCCAACAGGAAATTTGAAGCTAATTTACAACGTAATGGGGTTCGATGCTTGGCTCTTGTCTTGTTCCATTCTCATTGTACACAAAACAGAACTCGTGACTAGTACCCAGTTGTTCATGCATTTAGATTCTTATTTTCCAAGGACTTAAAATATATTATGATTTATCATTTGTACGAAATATCTGTTTTAATCATTAAACACAGTTCTTTGTTTCATGTAAATACTTGTGTTGTGCGACCGTCACTTAAGTCGCACTGTTTGCTAACCGGATGGCTACTGCGTTCGACTTCAGCTCTTTTGTCATCAGAATTTCTGACACCACCATTTTACTCAATAATGGAAACGATTTTGCTTGAAGAGCTGGAGCTCTCAGGATACTATAGGAAAACTGCATGGTTACTAATCTAGTCTGAATTGATTGCAATTCAAAGCTCTACTTGGTTTATTATGTATTTACAAAATGTACATGAAAGTTACGTACAAGATATTTCGTGGGCTGCCGCTGACGCCATAACGCTACCGTCTCCGTCTTCTCTTCCAAGACTCCCGATTACTGCTGTCCTTAAGTCTCCACTAACCCTAGAATCTCCTCCCCAACACTTTTTATGTTTCCTTATCGTTTTCCCTCCCGGGGTACCGACCACGCCATCCACCAGGTAAGATGGACTTAATACCCCTTTTGATTTCACGTGCTTACAGATGTCGTCTTTATCAAACATCTCTTACATTTAATTCGATTCAATGCAATATAGTGATAAGTCGCTTTAATGAGATTACGCGTAAGAAAAGAGTTCGAACAATGCGTGATGTAATTTAACCAATTAAAATGCATACTTGTTCTACTGGACCAATGCGATTAGTCCAGCAATGATCTGTGGCGTAAGAATACTTTTATCGTAGCCAGTGATTTTCCACACGCGCGACAAATTCTATAACGCTGGCTAAGCATCTATTTACTTCACAAGCTGGGATTGCATTGCGCGTCTTAACCATGTATTCCGCTGACACTGTTCCTGTTTCAAATTTAATACTCCACAGGAAATCATGCTACAGGGCGCTCTTTAGCCCAGGGGCATAACACTTGTTTTCGTATTTTTTATAAATATAGGCTTATCACATAATATAACATAATTATGTTAATATATATTACGACACATTACAGGGTTGTTTCCGATAATTGATAACGATTTTTGAATGACATCATGTGCGTCAGGAGTCACACGACAACTGAACTGTGGTCAGAGATGACAGACCAGTAGTTAGTGATTTCAAAATTAGAGTGCACGGTGTCTCACAGCGTCAATGCCCAAGAAAATCGAGCCTTTTTGGGAGGGGTACATTAAGAACCTTTGCGATGCAAAGTATCGTTAAATGAAAATCGTAGGAGCCTGCGAAAAAACGTAGTTTTGTTATTTTCAAGAACGGCATCTTCTGTGTACTTAATACGACTGGAAAATCTGGACTGAGATTAATTCCAGAGGGGAAAAAACAAGAAAATCCACCCCTCGTCGCAAGCCGAACTATTCCAGAAGACGATATAAATTAATCCCATCCGAGCTTTACCAGTCTTATTAAGTACACAGAAGATGTCTTTCTTGGAAATAACAAAACCTCGTTTTTTTTTTTTTGCAGGCTTCTATTGGGCCTATTTTCACTTAACTATACTTGACATCGGAAAGGTTCTTAATATACCCCTCCCAAAAAGGCTCGATTTTCTTGGGCTTTCGTGCTATGAGACACCGTGCACTCTGACTATGAAATCACTAACTACTTGTCTGTCACCTCTGACCACAGTTCAATTGCCATGTGACTGCTGACACATATGACGTCATTCCAAAATCGTTAGGATTCACTCTTAGGGTATTAAGTAAGCTGACCCGGACTATAACGCAGATATTTGACCCAAAACCCAATTTGTAAAATGCTATAGCGTAGCCCAATGATGTCAACTGATGCCCATAGGAGCAAGCGCTCGCTTTAGAGCCCAGGAGAGCCTGAGCACTTTACAGAGGTAGTATATGCCGCTTGGCCGAGCTATATACAGGGATGGCCAGCACTGATTCAATGGATGAAGGGAAGAAAACTTATTAAAACTTTATCCATGTTAATTTTTAGATTTCTCTGAGAAGAATAAGTGCATTATAAACATGTAAGTTTTAATTTTAATGCTCATTTTTCACAAGTTTGCTTTTTATTCAAAAGGAATATTTTCTCAAATTTTTTTACAGAAAAGTGAAATTTTCAGATATGTTTGTTTAGTAGCCTTACAGGTACTAAATCAATGTTTTCGTAAATCTAATATATCGTAAATACGTATTACTAAAGATAGTGTATTAAAATGTTTGAAAATATTCGCATAGAAAATGTTTGTAAGGAAATGAATTAACAAAGCAAATACTGTTACGCCACAAACAAAAGATATGTGCCTATGTGTTGGTAAAACGTCAGCTCTATAGCTTCAGCAGATTTCAAGATAATTTAATATTCTGATAACAGAAAGTTGCGCACCAATATCACCTAAAAGCATAATGCGATAAGAGTTTTATTATGTAATATTAGTTACAGTTAAAACATATACCCATACCTAGACAACTTTGCTTTGTACTATAATATTGTTTTGATTACTTTTATAAGTATATATTATTTTAATGTACCGAAGTACATATGATATTTACAGGCAGATATTCTGCGTCATCATGCGATGAAAGAGGAAGGGAACGGAGAAAAATTCTCTCCGTCGCCGGGATTTGAACCCGGGTTTTCAGCTCCATGTGCTGATGCTTTTTTAATCCACTAAGCCACACCGGATACCCACCCCGGCGTCGGACACAATCGTCTCAGTTTAAGTTCCAACTCTTGGGTTCCCTCTAGTGGCCGCTCTCTGCACTACGTCACTAGGTCAGAAAAATGCGCTTACTTTGACATCACTGGCATAGCCTATCATAATACGAAATACCTACATCAGTGTAAAACTGTTTACTCCAACTCAATGTCTTACTTACAGCTACTCTTTTCAATATCACCAAATTTATCCATTTCGCAAAGCGAACTGAATTTCTGGCAAATATTTTCTCCCACTGAGCATGGGGAGCATTATATTTTACAGGCTATTCAAAGATGTATACCTTAATATGACGTCCTTACTTCTCAATGAGCAAATATAGACTACTTTATCTGGGTTGTAGAACTGGCATCTGGACTGTAATTTAGCGACAGATCTTAATTATTTGCACTTTATTTTCTTTAGCTCAAATCTCGGTGGTAAATAAACTGCTTAGATATCATGTAATTCTGGATATGTTGTAAGTTCTAAACTCTTGGATAATAACCATGCTGCGGATTTTTAGGCACTAAAACAGTTGAAATAGGCAGGCAAAATAGGCATTCAAAATTCTAAAATAGGCATTTAAAAAGACACTAACAAATTTCTAATTCTCTACGGCTAACACCACCATAGCGTAGCATTATACACTACTTTCTATAGGAATGTCATTATGGCTGTGAATAATTAAATATTCGACCAAGTATTGTAATGAGAACTGATGTCTATTGTCTGTAAGAATTTTCTTCAATTGGGAGAAACTCCCACTTCACATGACGTGATGGGGCAATACTTCAGGGATCCAATCTCAGCTGGGGACCAAACCAGTGGGAACGCAATAATGTCAATGTATTTTCCAATCAGTGCTTCTGATGACTTTTGCTTTGGCATAGTCTATCTCCACGGTATACTTCACGTATCACAGCAGAAAACTCAACACCATACTCAATTCACAAATTTACAAAACGGATACACAATTCAAAACAACTACCCTAGTCAACTATCACAATGATTCATGCGGCTTTCGAAATACATTTTTTTCTTATTGGTTGATTTAAAATTATTCGAAATTCTCCGCGCTCTGCTGGCAGTAAAACGTAACACACAGAATTATCGATAGTTCTATATCACTTCCCTCTGCTAGATAAAAAAGAAATAAATTACAGATTCAAAAAAATGTCGATAGAATGGACAGTAAATTCAATTATAATATATAATACGGACATTTAGGCAACTTTTAGGCATTTATAAGTAAATAGGCATTTACTAGTGAAATAGGCAATTAAAGGCAGTATAGAATTCGCATATAATACTCACAATGTCTTAAAATGGATATGTAACATAAAATCTTCCCCCTTCAGGTTAAGGATTAAAATAGGCACATAGGCATAAATCCGCAGCTTAATAATAACCATGCTGCTAGATAACACGGCCCACAAATCTGGCTGACAGAGGAACTCTGCAGAACAAAATACAATAAATGGTAGTAATGTGTCGCTAAAGAAAAAAGAACATGTATACAACTCAAATATTTCTAACTGAACTAAAATATCACGGTTAAACTGCGATATCTTGTTCAATGAAAACGAGAAATTGTCAAAATGTAAACGCAGCAATTTTCACAGTATACAAGAATACATCCACGTTACATTTTAGAGCGCATATTGAGGTACACATTAACAGAGATATGAAACATAAGCTGTTTGGACACAGAGACTACTGAAGGATGGAAAGCCAACAAAACAAACGAATAAACAAACAGCGCATAAGCTGCTTGGTCCATCCGCACGCTATGCCGCCATGTCAACAAATTTCTCTCGCTTCCGCGTGTCAGCTGTTCTCATACGTCAGTTCACATCCATGCACTATGACGCGATTGCTGCGACCACGCTAATGGATTTAGATCAGAGGGATTTCAGCTCCGAAACCAGAGATAAATAAATATTGGATATTCATATTTATATCTTAATTATCTTTCATTCAAATCAGAGAGAGAAGGCGTTGTCGTTAAATTAAAACGCATCATTACAGAAATGTAATTTAAATCCGTAAATGGAAAATGTTTTAAAATTGGAAATATCGGCAAGAGATAAGCATCAAAATCTATAAAATTGTGGAGAGCAGCGTAAAAAATATTTCTCGATTTTAATTAATTAATAGGGTATTCGTTCTCCGTTCGGAATTCAGTTATCTGTAACAGCACAAAAAAACAGAGTTACGCCCAGATAAAATCGACTGCATTCACCGTTTCTCTGCAAAACTTGTGTAATCATATGTCATAAAAACAGACTATTCAGAAGGAAAATAATTAGCTAAGTCGCTGGTCGTGGTGTATGCTGTCACTGCTATTGCTGACGCCAGCGTTTCTGGCGCGTGACCTTGAGTACAATGCACAGTCTGCGAGCATCTGTTGATATTGTAGCTGAGAATGGTACCACCTCCTATACACGTCACGTCAGCAATCTGCCAACCACAGTTGTCAGTCTTGCTGCCCAGACTGCGGCAAAAGTAAGATACTCGCACTTAACTTTCCCTACGCTAGCGTTCCTGCGGTGTGTCCTTGAGTATAGTATCCAGTCAATGAGTTTCTGTTGTCACTGCAGCTGAGAACGGTACCCCCTCCTAAATACACGTCACATCAACAGTTGTCAGTTTTATCGCCCATAGACTGCTACAAAGATAAGACACTCGCACTTAATGATCCCATTACTTATTTCACATGCCAAAAACGGTGGCGCGGCCTATACTGTTACAGATTTGAATCTTAGTACGTACTGTGCGAAAGGTATAGAAGCAAAATATACTTTTTCACAAATTATTGAACCTTTTAGAAAACACCTCCCCAATATATAGATGAGATGTGGTAAATAAGCAAGACATCGTTATTGTTAATACTATAATAATCTTAATAATAATAATAATAATGACATTGTGTGATTTTATCCTCTTTTGGTGATATCTATTATTAGTTGGCAACACTGAAGAGACGGCCAAATTAGTCTTTTAGGAATTACTCTTACGTGATACTCAGTATAGATTGGGGTAAATTCTGTGGGCACGTGGAAATGATAGACGAAAAAAATGGAAAACGGATGTGCAAGGTCTGTCCGGAAAGTATCTAGCCATATTGAATATCTTGAGAACCGGTCGTGCAGCACTGATTTAACTTGGTAGCCAGTCAGTGGGACTTTATTACGCATGCGTGAATGATCAGTCGTCCGTGTAGCCGCTGATTCGGTATTGAGACGCCGTGAAGTGAACATCTTTACTAGGCTCACAGTCTAGTATATATATAGTTACGAAGCTTGAGTTTATGAGGGTACTAGGAACAATAGACTGTGCAGGTACTATTTCGCATTGTCTGTAATGAGGCGATAGTAGTGAACCTAGTGGTTAGCAACTAGCTATGGATGCATATTTACTACGTATTGAGCTTCGTGACTGTATATACTAGACTGTGCTAGGCTTATGTGACAGTCTCGTTCACAATCTCCGTGCGTGCAAATTTGCATGAAATTTTGCTTCGAACTTAGACATTCGTCCGCGGAAACTATTGGATAATTAGAAATCCTAGATAAAAATAATTATGGTGCCGATGCTTCAAAGATAGCCGGAAATCTGTTGAAAGCTATCCACGTTCTGGAAAGCCTTCAAAAAGGAGAACACAAAAAAATTATGAACGCATCAAAGAAAGTGAAAGATAATCATCCATTGACAGTGCGAGAATTAGACGAAGACATCGGGATTTCATGACTTTTTGACGGTGGATAATGGCGTGAAACGTTTGGCGGCAAAATTCATTCGTAGCAGAGCAGAAGTAATTTCGTGTTGAAGTTGCACAGGACTTGCTTGAAACCGCTAACATTGGTCCTTATTTCCTACAAACGGTCACAACCGATGGTGAGTAATGGATCTACAGCTATGATCTTGAAAGAATAAACTCTATATTTTCAATGGAATTTCTGATTCTACACATCTGGAGAAGTGAGATAAATATGGAGCAACGTCGAGGTCATGTTCTCTTTTATTATGAAGCTGTTAAACTGTAAGTACGCTTCTCGAGGTCAGATAATAAAGAAGAAATACTATTTAGCCTACACAGAATGTCTTCGCAGACTGAAAGATCCAGTAAGAAAACGACCTTAGCTGTGGGCAAGTAGTGATTGGCAGCTTCATCATGACAATGCACCTGGTTACTCATTACGTCTCGTGCAGGGTTTTCAGGTTGAAAACAACTAATTGCCCAAATCTCCCAGTCCCCATAGAACCAAAATTTGTTTTCGTGCAACTTCTGGCTTTTCCCAGAGCTGAAATAGTCGTTGAAAGTGAGGAGATTGCAAACCGTGGACGAAATGGGGGAGAATGCGACGAGACAATTGAAAGTGATCTCGAAAGAGGAATTTGACTTGTAGGCTGTTTTTAAAAGTGGAAAGGATGCTGGGATACGTGTAATATGAGGCCCCAAGGGATGTACTTACTTAGAGATTAATATTATTCTCTTGTATGACTCGTAGATTGATGTACTTATGAAATGTTTTTGAAAGTGTACACGCTAACAAAATACTACCTATGTTTTTATTTTTAACATTGTACAAATTATTGATCACTGTAAACAAACTAAAATTACAAAAGTGTGGAAGTTGGAGAATGGAACTTACGATCTCATATATAATAGCTTGCATGTAACGTTAGCCACTCGTCTAGACCACTGATGAAGTGAAAACTGTAACTGTTATCAAGAAACCTACAGTCCGCGTCACCGTTTTTGGCGTGTGAAATAGGTAATGGGAACGTTAAGTGCTAGTGTCTTACCTTTATCGTAGTCAGTCTGAAAATTGTGTTACAAATGGCTGATGTGACGTGTAGGCCTATAGGAAGTGGTACTATTCTCAGCTGCACTAGCAACATGCTCACAAACTGGGCACTATACTCTAGGACATACGCCAAAAACGCTGACGCCTGCTGTAACTATGGTACTAAGTCATTTTTAAACAATAGACATAATCGTGAATGTACACTTCAAACTTTAAATGCTGGACATAAAACTACTTGTTCTAATATTTTATTTTCAATCACAATTTGGTTCTTATGAATTCAGTTCATTTAACTCTACAATCTGTTGAGAGATTTGTACTGAGTGTTATGTTATTTGTTATAATTTGTAGGAATAACGTTTTGTGAATCATGATATTACTGCACTGAAATTTGACAGATTTCATAACTACTTCGCACATAAAACGCCTGATCGCGCACAAAGGCTTTTGTTATCCATTCTACATTTACTGTGATAGGCTGTTAGATAGTTCACTTATATAGTCGCTTATTGTAGCTATGTATTCTGAAATTATGTGTAACAGAGTTTGAAATATACTCCTCAGAACCACAACAAACTGTCTCTTTTAAGTGAAGCCATATATTTGCAATGTAATTTAGAGTTGAAATTGCTGTTTTAATTTGTGTAACAACTTTACAGATGCTTAATTGATGTACGTGGCTTCCATGAAAATAGCTATTTCATGTCGAGTTTATCAGAAACACAGTTCTGATTTCTCATTGTCATGTGACCTTAAACAGAGAGAATACGGTGATGTTGAAATATACAGTGCAACGCAAATGTATTGTGCTCTTATGTTTCTGCAATATTTTGGGTCTGTTTTGTACTCATTATATCGATAATTTGTGGATACTCTAAATAAGCATGCTTTTGTTATATTTGATAGTTGAGTAGTTAATACGCTATACATCATATCTGAGATTCTCGGGCATTATTTACATTTTTATAGGCCATGACAGTCCATAGGCTACTATGTCTGCCTTCGAAAGCAACAGAGGATGTCCCAAATCGTAGATTTTGGATATACAGGATGTTTTCGGACTAGTGTTACAAACTTTCAGGGATGATGGGGAAGGGCACATGTATCAATTTGAGATAAGGAACCCTGGTCCGGAAATGACTGAGTCGGAAGTTATAAGCAAAAATAGTTGTGTGGAAATGGAATTGTAATTTCGCACCACGTGCCCTCTTTCTCTTAACCTTTGGAACAGTCGTGGAAAGATGGTATGGGCCGGATGTCTCCTACGTGGGTAATAGACCCGATACAATCTGTGAGCTTGTCTACTGTTCCCATTGGCTCATCCGTATTCGAAAATCATGTCTCCATATTCCGCTCTCGTGTACTCCTCCATTTCACTAGGACTGATCGACTGGACACTGCAACTTGTACACATACACTGCTGTCTACAGACGTGCATATCAGGACCGACCATGTCCGTTACACATTACGCTATCTGCATTGCTTTAGTGTAGTTTCCTGTCCCCACCCCTCAGACAGCGCACTGAATGGAATACTGTAAGTAGACAACGTAAACAACGTCAAATGAATACAGTATGTGTAAGATGTTCAGATAAATACACATAAATAAGGTGTACAGAGGAATAAAATTATTTAATTTCCACACAACTATTTTTGCTTGTAACTTTCGACTCAGTCATTTCCGGACCAGGGTTTCTTATCTCAAATTGATATATGTGCCCTTCCCCATCATCCCTGAAAGTTTGTAACACTAGCCCGGAAACACCCTGTCTAAAAACCCTATCCAAAAAAATTCTCATTTACCATTGTAATATCCAATTTAGTCATTTCGTCAGTGGAGGACGGAAACATATGAGTTAGCACAACTAGTGGCGTTGAAAATAACACCTTACCAATAATAGCAAGAATATTTTGTGACAAATTCTTTTAGTTACTAGTAGATCGTCATCATCATCATCATCATCATCATCATCATCACCGTCATCATCATCATCATCATCGTTTTCTTATAATTGAAGCTTCGTTTTCTTTTGAAATCTCATTTGAAAATTAAAGTGACTTATGATTTTTACTGTTCAGCGTGGTGATGATGTGTGGTACTGTCCTCTTTGTTTTTTCTTTTCCGTACGTATTCAAATGCCCACAATCCGTCCCTTGTTAGCATGATAGTCTCCTAGATCATATATACCCAGATTGCTGTGCGTAACAACTTTTGTCAAGTTTACTATGCTGCCATCTAGTTGTTACATAAGGAGTCACGTCGTAACTCCCATTTGAATTGCATTAGCGACTACACTGCCATCTCGTGTTCGTTTACGGCGGACGAGTGGCGATCCTGGCGGTTGTTCTCTTGAAAGTGCAACCGATTTTAACATAGGAATAAGCAATCTATATGTGATCTGGGATAGTCTATTCGGATACCAAACGATCCAACATTTCCTAGCAATTGGATAGCCGGGTCTCTCTTTGTTCTTCAAACCATGTTTGCTCAAATTTTTCTTTCATACTCAATTTCGCTGTCAAAATACGACGGAATGTAGCACTCAGGTCTATCTCGTGTGCAATCATCCCGTTAACCGCATGCATTTTTAACAGAAGTACTTTTGACACACTGGCATCGTTTTCGACGAGGACGGACGTCCGGAGAGATGTTCGACGTTTGTTCTACTTCCCTCGAATACCTTGCGTCTTCTGAAAATCAGTGCCGGAGAAAAAGCAGAATCTCTATATGCCTTTCTTAACATTTCAAGGGTTTCTGAAGCAATCCCCCCCCCCCACACTTTTTAGCACAGAATTTGCTTCTCTAGTGTCGTCGGTTATTGCCTTGATAAAGGCTGAATTACAAGAGTTTCTCAATTTCAACCAGTCATGCAGAGAATTTACCTTGGAAAATAAAAATTATACAATTAATACATGCTGCTAAATCATTTGTTAAGTATGAATGATGTCAGCAGTGCTTCATGATTTCCTAGGTGTGAATGGTTTTATTACACTTATAGCCTACTGCAAATATATGTAGACCTAACATACAGGTTCTGTAAATGTATTTTATAATGTTAAATGTCTAAAATGGAACTAAGAATGGTAATGACTAGAGAGGGAATTTTTGACCCTAAAAAGTGGCATTTTAGGCGCCTAAAATAGGCTCTTAAGCTCCTTTATTTAGACTGTATAAAATAAAAATAGGCTTTTTTGTTAAAAAATGTCACTAATATGAGTGTTTTTTATTCTCCAATCACATTTCCATAGTCTGCTTCACAGTAGATGATCAGCACTTATTGTGGCTATTGTGTCGCTCACTGCTGCACTTACAAATGGTGAGAAAAAAGGAAGGGGTTGTTATCTGTCTTGGAATGTAAGAGAATGCTTATTCGGGTACAACCCAGCGAGTTTGTGTTAAATTGCTGACAGACAGAGGAAGATATAATAATAATAATAATAATAATAATAATAATAATAATAATAATAATAGTAATAATAGTAATTTGTCCCGCAGAAGTTCTTTTACATGCCAGTAAATCTACTGACATGAGCCTGTCGCATTTAAGCACACTTGAATGCCATTGACCTGGGCCGAGATCAAACCCGCAACCTCGAGCACAGAAGGCCAGCGCTATGCCGACTACGCTACCCAGGCCGACTGGAAGTTGGAATTTTAGGATTGAAAGATTGTAAAAATGAGAAGGGGTGGCCCGGAAGTACTTCTGTTTTGTGTTGTTCACTGCTAGGAAGGATTGTAGCAGTGAAATGTAAACGGTACAGGATGTTAAGAAAACTGTAAACAGTTACGAAAAATGATTCAAAACTTAAAAAAAAAAGAAAACCTAAAAATAGGCATTTTAGGCACTATAAAACCCCTTTATTTATACCTATATTTCCATGAAAAATGTAAATATTAAATCTCAAGCCTGTATGTAGCCTATCAAGGAAAAAAAATAGCTTTTTGCCTTAATTTCGCTCTCTAGTAATGACCTTATGTGTTAAGCAATAAACAGTCATTTATGATTTAGTTATGGAAGTTACTTTCTAGTGTTAAATTGAAACTAAATTGGTAAATTATTTTAATTGACTAATTTCGACTGCAATGTTAGTCTAGTTCTGAAGATGGCTAACATTGCAGTCGAAACTAAGTAATTTAGCAACTTAGTTTCAGTATAATACTAGAAAGTTGTTTCTATAACAAAATCCCTAGATCGTATACCCAGATTGCTCGGCCTTATAACGGTAACAATTTCGTCAGATTTACTGTGTTGCCATCTAGTTGTTGCATAAGGAGTCACGTCATAACTCCCATTTGAATTGCATTAGCGACTGTACTGTCATCTCGTGTTCGTTTACGGCGGACGTGTGGCGATCCTGGCGGTTGTTCTTTTCAAAATGCTGCCGATTTTAGCATAGGGATGAGCTATCTGTTACATATATGATGTAGGCTAAATCATAAGTGATATAGTGTTATAAATTTGTAATAAAGATGTACGATAAACAATCAATTATATGTTACAAAGTCCCTGGGAAGTTCACATATATCTTCCTTGCTATTATTATTATTATTATTATTAATTATTATTATTATTATTATTATTATTATTATTATTATTATTATTATTATTTTGTGAAAATTTTCCTCCTTTTTTCCTAAATCAAATCTGGCAACCCTAGCTGTAACTACCAATGCGAGGATCATACTTGAAATACGTTTTATCATCGTTGTAATGCTTCCAGCATTTGAAAGTCGCAGATATTTTATCGAGTTTTCTCCATGAAGAATTTCTGAAACATTTTGCTATAACAAAATTCTGAATTCAATAGCGCATTGGTTTCGCATTGACGAAATATCTAATTATCCGCTATTGTAGATTGGTTTTGTTGAAATATCAGTAACTCAGTGTTAGCAATAAAAAAGAAATGGAAACATGAGTGACTACATACGTGTCGATACATATTTGTTTCAGTGTGAATTTCCTATGCTACACCGCGGCGAGTCCATGCATTTTTAAACGGCCCATGCGGTACTTGATGCACACGTGAATAATACTGCAAACTAGATAGTAGAAAACATTAAAAACACACAAAACATGCATTGACTATATCGCAACACAAAAACAGAAGCAGACAGGCTCAATGGCTGAGTCGGTGTTCGTCACTTCCTTTTCGCTAGAGCGCATACAGATGAGATTGACATCCACTCGCTATAAGATATACACAGTACCTTTCCAAGTCTATCCATCATCCTTGCTTATCATCTGAACATAGACGGCAATAAATTCAGTCATCAGTAGGGAAAGGAAGTTCATGCATTTGCATATTTGTTCTCTATCGTTGTGTGAATATGCTGAAAGATTATCTACATGAATCACAAATTTATGAATACAATGATATTACTTTTATTGAGTATAAAAGTGCATATTTTGCCTTTATTTATAAAAACATCATATTTTAACATTTATGCAGGAAACTGCATATTATGTATGTTGATTTGTCTTTCCCTCGCTTTTAAAAGTGTGTAACCTCATAAACACGACTAATTTATGTTTGTGAATTTTGAACGTAACGATGGGTGCCTCTCAAGTTAGCAATTGGTATTCATTTACTGCAGTCTTTAGCAGATTTCGATAGAACAATATCCAGTTTAACATCAGTTCCAGGAAATGTGGGAGATAAAGTGAACGAGAAAGCAGCAAAAATTCTTTCCAAAAACCCTGGATATTATCAACTTAAAGAAATTCAAGATATTCTCGAAGGAAAAACACCCCAGAAACCAACAAAATTTTCTATAGAACGGCTTACAGCTTTTGTGCAAGCCCCTCTTACTTCTTGTGACGTAGAACGAACTTTTTCGCGCTACAATACTATACTGAGAGACAACAGGCGAAGAATGACAACAGAAAACATACGTTACTGTTTAGTTTTGAACTGTAACAGCATAATTGGAGCATTCAGCAATGACTCAAGCACTTTAAAATCCATAGACTAAACATATGTTACCTATACCTTATTATTCTGTTAAAATAATCTCAGACTGATAATGCATATTTTGTATCATATATTTTTACGGCCTAAATGCATACATATTCTTCACGTTTTTAGGGCATGAACTTCCTATCCCTGGTCATCAGGCAAGCAGACCCTAGACGATGGTGTTGGGAATAAACTAGCGTCGTGAGTTCACAAGTTAGAAAGGGAATAGTCTGGATACGCAGCTGCTCTTCAGAATGCGTCTCGTGCTCCTAACATTGATTTGTCTTCATTTCTCACAGATGCGAAAGCAACGAAATTATTTGCCTTAGTATTAATTGCCTCTTCCTATGATACTCTGTTGCTATAGACTCGATACAAAATCCGTACAAATGAAGAGGTGGAAACACTGCAGTTTATAGAGTCGATTTATTACAAGGGTACTTTCAGATTCTCATTAGATGCGTTGTACAGCTGTCACTTGCACGGCACGGAGTGTAAAGTGATTCCAGCAGTGAATGTGTCTCCGTCGTGCGAGCGAAGAGCATTTGAGACAATCCGGTTTTGGTGCTGTGAAGTATAATTGTACTCGTACAAGTATCATTCTCTTAATTCTATACATTTGGTTTTAATATATAACGAAAGATGCCTATTTCTAACGCTGTTATACACATGTTATTCATCATCATCATCATCATCATCATCATCATCATCATACAGTGAATCAATTTAATATTGGGCCAATGTCACACTACCACTTTGTAGGTCTTTATTTGACGACATTTGAAACAAACATATACAAGAAATTGAAGCTCGGAACATTATTTCAATTTAAACACAAACTTACTTCGTAAAAAATACAAATTGTTACTTGAAGAAATAAAACGACTCTCTGGAAAAAAAGAAACCTAATATATATGCACACAATTTAATATTGGGCCAGAGAAATTAAACGTTTCCTCTACTGTACATAAACCTAATCCCTAGTATTTAGTTTGGTTCCCTTTCTGTCTAATGATCGCCCTCAATCGTTGCGGCACATTCTCATTATTTTCCGGGTATAATTTGAATCAATAAGTGCTCACTCTTCCTGCAGTCTTTTTTGAGCTCACATTTTGACTTTATTGCTGTTTTTCGCAGTACCCCTTTTCAGCTCTTGCCAACAATTTTCGATTGGGTTTAAGTCTGGACTTTGGAGAGGCGTTTCTATTACTTTTGGGCAGTTATATAGCCTAATAACCACATCCTGTTCTTCCAAGCTTTATGCTTTGGGTCGTTGTCCTGGTAGAACTTAAAAGTGTCTCTAATACCCAACTTTTCAGCACTCTTATGAAGATTGCTCTTCAGGAGATTCAGATAGTCATTTTGATTCATTTTACCCCCCATGAAGGCCATCTCTCCTACCCCAGCTGAAGATATGCACTCTCAGACCGTCACACTCCCTCCACCATGTTTAACTGTAGGCTGCAAATTCTTAGTTTTTAGTTCATTTACTCTGCGCCATACAGTTATCCTACCATCAGAACCAAAAACATTTACCTTATTTTCATCAGCAAAAAGCACATTTTCCACCAGTTTTTATCCTTATTAAGATATTCTTTTGCGAATTGAAGTCTCTTTCTTCTATTCACTTCACTTATGTATGGCTCTGCCATTGTACCCTGCGTTCCTAATTACACAACGCACTGTCTCTGGATTTACTTTCTTATTAAACCCGTATTCTGAAGCAAGTTTTGGTGCACTTATTCTTGGATTAATTCTAACCATTCTTAATACGAACCGTTTTTCTCGCTCATTTAATTTCTTTGGTTGACCTGTTTGTGGTATATTCTCTATCCTATCCTCGTTTTCGTATCGTCTATATTTCCAACACTACTCTTGAGCAAATTTAGCATATTGCCTATTTGTCTTTGGCTTTTCCCTCTTGCACGATGGTATACAATCAGCTGCCGCTGCTCAAACGTAATGCTGGGTCCTCTTCGCCCCATACCACTCTTGTTAGCTTCATTACGTCCACACAGCACAGAGATCTCGACTGACTTTACCTGAGACTGAACTGAATACCTTGAGTGGATAATAAACTGAATGGCCCAATATTAATTTGATGCACTCTTACCGTATTTCGAGGAAAATAATACAAATATTGCCTCCTTATGATTGAAATATTTTTACCATACCATAGTGTCTGTAGTACAATAACGCAGTTTTCTTACTTTCAATTGTACAATATATTTATATCCATGTATTTTACAATACACTTATTTTAATGCAAAATGTGATTCTGCACATATAGTAAGGATAACATTGGCCCAATATTAAGTAGATTCACTGTGATTAGGGTATGGTTTCCTATCTTTTGAGTGTCACGAACCTCTTCAAGTTGATATTTAGTTTTGGCGGATCTCTAAAATATTTTGTGTAATCATGTTAAGAATATGCATAATGTAGTGAACTAACATCCTTAATAAATTGACAACGATATTTCAATTTTAGCTTTTGAGTATAATATGAAAGTCTTTCCTATTTTCTGCCTTCTTCTTTGTCTCCTCATATGATCCATGAATCTTTATGTCGTCTATCATCTGGTATCTTCTTCTTCCCCGAACTCTTCTCCCGTTCACCATTCCCTCCAGGGCATCCTTCAGAATGCAGTTTCTTCTCATCTGTATTATATATGACTAAATTATCACCAAAACATGACCATAAATAGCTCACACTTTCTATCCTATGAACAACTACTATTTTTAATTTTGCAATGAAATCCGATATTGAAATTTTAACACAAAATGGAAATTTATTTTCCAAGAACATCAGCAAAGGTACGAACAATTATTATACTTTTTTCTGCCGCTCATACTCTCATATTTACAGGAATTATAATCTGACAATGAGAAGGAAATTAATTCATTCCATTGTTCTCTGTATAATTTACCTACTTTCTTATTATAGAGGTATAGGCCCTAAAGGGAGATTCCTGCTATGTTATAAAATGAATTTCGATATTTTCACGGAAATATGCGTTTTCAGAATTCCTGTTACTGAAAAAGCAGCTTGGGGCATGTCGTCTGTTTAAATAAAGCCATATCTTAAACCGTTAGTGTGATTTTGTTTGTATTTAGTATACACGGATCAGTTTGTCCGAAAATAATGCATAACAAATAGTAGATACTATTTGCTATGCATTACTTTCGGACAATATTATTTGTTTCTCTCTCTCTCTCTCTCTCTCTCTTTACTTTCTTCTTTGACACAGACTTACGATTACAGGTCGTGTGGTCAACACGGTGTAAAGAATAAGCGGGCGCTATTTTTATAACCCCCCCCTTGGTATGCGTGAATGAGTCCATAGAAATAATTCGTTTTGCGACAGTTTATCGAGTAGCAGAGAGATATGTAAAATGGAAACTATTGAACAATATTTTGATATGCACATCGCTCTCTTGCACAAGGACAGAATGTCAGATCGTTGCAACTGAATGGCGACTTTTAGATAGAGCTAATCCTCTTATAAATATCTGAAATACTTCGTTTGTTTTACATATTATATTGTTTTCATTATTTGATTCACATTTGTTAGAACCACTAATATGATATGATATATTTCATGTCAACAGTTGCATACTGGTAATGTGTGCCTCACAATTTTGTATACAGTGCCACAATTACATTCATTACATATACATTTATATCACAATCTAGTATATACAGTCGCGAAGCTCAATACGTAGTAAATATGCAAACATTAGATAGTTGCTCACCACTAGGTTCGCTAATATCGCCTCATTACAGGCAATGCAAAATAGAACCGTCACAGTCTATTGTTTCTAGCACCCTCAAAACTCAAGCTTCGTGACTGTATATAGTAGACTGTGTTTATATCGCTCTTTTTATTTCTGCTCCTACCTAACTACTTCTATTCTCTCGTATTGAAAATACATCCACTTTTCTCCCGTCCCTCCTTGACTATCATTTAATTTTTATGTATAAGAGTCCCTTCAAACGTGGCCACTTTCAGAAGCGCTGCTAACGCGCTGTTGCTTGTGAATAATGGATTTAAATGGAGGCCTTTAGGGTACGACCATACGAGCTACATTTGTCACGTTGAATTCCACTGGAGTATAATAAACTCAAAGATCTATCAAACATTTTACTAGTTACTGAAAAATTTACTTTTTCTAGTTGTTCACAATTTGTTAAGAAATTTTCGCCTGAAACATTTTCTTCCATTGTGCCTACCACAACATTAGCCACATAGCGTCGTCCTTGTGAATCTGTAGTTTCGTCCATACATACCGAAATTTTTTTCCCCATTCATTTTTTCCCTAATCTCCTCTATTGCTGTTTCGTAGCATTCTCCCCCCCCCCCCACATAATTTTTCTTAGTGTTGAACAGTCGGGTATAGCTTTTCCATTATGTTTTTCTAGGAAGTCACGGAAATTCAAATGATTCACTTTCGTCAGTGAAATATCAGCAGAAATCAAAGCTTCCCAGAGTTCTGCGAAAAAAAAAGAACCCGAAGGACGTGCTTGACAAAGTAGCATTTGTTGAACCACTTGTTTTTTGTCTTGAATTCTTAGTTGACCTCTTTTGTGGGTCTCTCTATTTTACGTGTTGATCCACAGAAAACTTTATTTTTGCTCCAATTCTGAGGTCACATATTTTTCAGTACAATAGGCCTATATCATCATCCGTACTGAACACTTTTTCACCACACTGTGAAACATAATGCTCCTATGAAGTTGCAAAGTGGGGATGCAGAACCCCTTACTCGTTTCATAAAATGGAGGTACAAGTCAATTTGCTTAGCTACTGGTAAAAACAAGAAAAGTAAATTGCCTTTCAAAAATACACATTTTCTCGCGAAAACACATAAAAATGGCAAATTGTATGTAACAATTATTGAAATAAGCACTAATATGCTATAAAGTCCACAAAAAATATAGTATACCACAAAATCAACAAAAAAAAAAATGCAAATAAATGCAACAACAAAGTTGCGTGGATAAGATCCTTTTCCGCTAAAACGTATTTACAACTAACTGAGTAATGTATAGCCCTCACCATAAAAAGATGCAAATGGAAACAACTTTAGTATTCTTTATTTTACAATTCTACATGTTCATTAGGCCTACTATATTTGAAGGGTTCATAACCATAGTGGGCCAAGCGCCATTTACTAAAACCGTAGAAAACAAGGGTTAAAATGAAGTTATTGCCATAATTCAATGGAAACATATAGCAAATATGTCTTTTGCCTTTTGGTTGGTACTGTTGTATCAGTGCTGGAATTCTCTCATTATCCATTCGAGACAGGTGTTCTTTCCACTTTTCTTTATAATCTTCAACTTTTTCGTTTATGTTGTATATATTTAATTCTTTACGGATATCCTCATTTCTTATCAGATCCCTTCTTGTACATCGCTTTACTCTGCGAAGAAACCTCATCTCTGCAGCTTGTAATTTACTTTTATCTCGTTCTTTAATTATCCATGATTCGCTTCCATATGTCAACACGGGTACCGCCATAGTTTTATAGAACTTAAGTTTTGTTTCTTTTCTAGTTTTATTTTTAGTGTTCTATTTATTGTTCCGCATATCCACTGGAATTTGCTTATTTTGTTGTCAATATCTCTATCTACATCATAAGTTATATTACAACCTAAATAATCAAAATGAGATACATGTTCTATGGGCTTATTATCAACTATTATTTTTGTACGAATTGGAAATTTACCATTGTGGGCCATTACTTTAGTTTTATGAGTTGATATGCTCAAATTATAGTTTTCTTTTCCTAGTAGGTGTAGTTTGTGAATGACATATTTCAATTTTTCTTCACTGTCTTGTATTAATGTTACATCATCGGCAAACATTAGAACATTTAAAAATGTATCTTTACTAATCTTTATACCTGGATTCACGTCCATTTTCCATGTTCTATTTTGCATTTGTCATTTTCATTAATTTGTTGAAATACACTGCTTTACATTTATGCCATTGTTTCAAGTGTTCGTGGTTTGAGAGATCTATAATATGGAATTGCTCGTTTAGATGGATTTATTCATAATCGGTACGAACCTTAAAGAGTTGGAAGTTATTGTTAAATACGAATTTTGCAGAGTTGTGTCTGTCTGTCTTTGGACGGACGGCGGCGCGTCACTATCGCTGTTCTGTCACGATGCCGACTGGACTGATTATTGATCTTCCGAGAGGAACCCGACTACAATGCCTCTCGTAATTGCAGTCGAAGAAACCACTCTTCTGCCTTGTGATCCCAGACTATCGTTAATTGATTGATGATCGAGATAATGAGGGATGCGGATGACGTGTTTGTCTCTCTTCAGTTGCCAGTTCCATGTTCTTGACTTTGTCTTCCATCAGAGTCCATGTCTTACTGTTGCTGTAGAAGACAGGATTGAGATATCTTTTAGAAATAAGTCTTCAAAGTGAACAATTTTTAATAAAATTTACTTGTCACCTCAAATACCTCAGTGCTAGGAAGTGAATTTATTCCTGAAACTCAGGTTCAGTCCCCGATTGTCATTAGAACGATAATGTGGCGGAAAAGATCTGAGGAAGGTAGGTTTCTGAAGTTTCTTCTGTTTCCTCTAATTAAAAATTAAATTCCACCAACACTCATCTTCGCCTGTATCCCTGTCATTTCATATAATTTCATCCTGCAAACAAAAATAGTGTGGTGTATAAGCTTTGGTGATGGATGGAGTTGACCATTCAGCCAAATTATTGTTTCTCTTACACCAGTCAGTGCCACTCAGAGACCCTCAGTGGCTGAGACCTCACTGGCATACGGGGTATTTCCTGTGTTATAATACCATGGATGGCATATGACGAGACTCGCTATAATCCTTTTGACGTGACTTGGAATGGAATGGAATTGGAATGGAATTTAACTTAGGGAGGCACGGATGGCCCAGCACTGCGACCTATTGAGATCTATTGCGCTAACCCTCGATATGGAAGTGCCTTGTTTTATCGTGACAACGCTTTTTAGTTCTTTTAGCACTCTGATTATTGTATTATTTGTGTCTTTGTTTTATGAAGGATTGAAAATAATCATTACCATATCTACGAATTATAGAAACCAAAATAGATAAACCCAAAGCCATAAAGCAAAATTAGAGATACTTAAACATGTCGAAGTTAAAGGTATTTGAAAAGATAAATTACCTATAAAACGAATATCTTGAGAATCCCTCATAACATGAATTTTAGATAAGGGCGCAAATAGCCATAGTAGCTGACGCACCCTTTTTAAACCCCACTATCTATCTATCTATCTATCTATCTATCTATCTATCTATCTATCTATCTATCTATCTATCTATCTATCTATCTATCTATCTATCTGTCTGTCTGTCTGTCTGTCTGTCTGTCTGTCTGTCTGTCTGTCTGTCTGTCTGTCTGTCTGTCTGTCTGTCTGTCTGTCTGTCTGTCTGTCTATCTATCTATCTATCTATCTATCTATCTATCTATCTATCTATCTATCTATCTATCTATCTATCTATCTATCTATCTATCTATCTCTGTCTGTCTGTCTGTCTCTGTCTGTCTGTCTGTCTGTCTGTCTAGCTACCTACCTACCTATCTATCTGTCTGTCTGTCTATCTATCTGGAATGAGTTGCATGCCACAGATCCCCTACGCGCACCGCATTAACCACATGACTCCCTTATCGACCGGTCTATACAGCCGACAGAATCCATATACCATTCTTGCTTCGGCAAATTCCCCCAAGACCCCTCTGTCGGTCCGAAGTGAAACTCCTCCCTCGAGTGGGTCAACCTTGGGTGCCATTGCAGAAACCATCCAACATAGCTGAACTACAGTCCACGGAGGCCGGTAGAGAGAGTCAGCAGCTTCGGGAAGCCTCCGATGGAGTGATCTAGTTCATTTATCTAATTTTCTTCGTGGCTACCTTATTTTGATCGGGTTAATCGGTGACAATATTGTCACCACGGATGGTGAAAGTATTAGTGACGTGCATTACAGGCTCTATGTTCGAGTCAGGCTAGTCTAAACACAGGACCTTGCTGAATTCTTTCGCCGCCGCCGCCGCCGCCGCCGCCGCCACCACCACCACCACCACCACCACCACCACCACCACCACCACCACCACCACCACCACCACCACCACCACCGTCGTCGTCATCGTCATCTTATTTTGATTTTCTTCATTTTTTTTAACCCTCGATAATCCTTAACCTTTCCTTCCTGTTTCTCATGATGCTCATTTTTTTGCTACTTATTCTTGTACAAGGCTGGGGCCATACAGGACCCTTTCACGCTTGTGTTTATTTTTGTATCAGCACTGTACAGACTGGTATTTTTGTATCAGCGCTGTACAGACTGTCATATAGTTCGTCGGATCCACATCAAAAGGATTCACCACTTTAAAACAAAACTAATTCGTATAAACATATGTATGATTTTGATTTGTTACAGAGTCGTAGTCAGTGTTATCTTATAGCTTTTCTCTTCTTTGCGTGTTCTTGCAAGTCTTTAAACATCTCGTCATTAATATTGCTATCCTTTTTCAACATTTAGGTATTTTTCGGATTTCCTGAAAGCCTTGTTCAATACGCGGTGCTATTGTCAAGAAAACAAACTGAAATGATTACAGAACAATGCTAGATAGTGTTTACTTAATAGCCATATGCTATCCTATCGCACCTCGTCGTACTCATCCTCGTTCACAATAGCCTTGCCAAGATCCTGGAATTCGCTACTTGCTAGCACCTGGGATTGTCGAAATAAAACTCAATTCAAACGGAAACTGACTAAGCACTTGATCTGTATCGGTAATTGAGACTCGTTCAGACAATATGGCTTTTTGTATAGTGAGGATCACGTAAGAACAGTTCCTAAACAGCAAATATTGCCGTCTTGTCAGTGTTGCCAACTGTTACCAGATATCACACGATCCTACGTACTGAATGACATTTACTTACCGTACTTTACCTTTATGTTGGAAGGTTATTCTAAGTAATTCAATCGTTTGTAACATATTTTCGTAGGCAAACTATACGAGAAAGGGATCGACATGTTAGGTATTTTGTCTGGCAATATGAAATTCATTGGTTTGACTAAACAATTGATTCATGAAACCTAACCTAAAAATGTAGGCCTATTTTGTTTGACTAAACAATTGATTCACGAAATCGAACCTAAAAATGTAGCCCTATTTTGTTTGACCACATGAAAATTTTAGTACTAACTCCGAAAACTTACCGGACTATAGTCTTGAATTATAACCACAACACAACACAACACATAAACTATTATGTATTAATATTAATACTGATATTAATTAATTATTAGTATGTTCAAATTTCACTAGCTTCCAGTAACCGGCTCAGAAATTTAGTACAATTTTAAATTCATGAAACTCCAGTACCGACAACATTTGTCTCAGCTGCCAACATACCAGTTACAAAATCACTACCATTTGTAGTATTTGTCATTATCGAAATTCGAAACGAAGTTGGCAAAAGAAAATTCAACCTGCAAACTAGAAAATCACCACAATCCACTAGCATATGTAGTAATGGGGGAAAAATGGTTAGGTTTCACCCTTAGGGTATGAAGTTTAAATATGGCGCCTGCGCGGGAACAAACCAACATAACAAACGATGGTGTTCTTTGCTGTGAATATATGAGAGAACTGGAAATAATTTCATATCACTTGGTTGTTTACGTATTTTCAAAATAAAATATGTGCATGCTTAAACATAGCTTACAGTGATTATTTGCAGATGGAGAGTTACCAATCGTGTTTAAATGCATCAGTAATGTGTTGAAATTAATAAACAGCTTAAAAAGGAATGTGCATAAAGTTTTAAATGGAATAAAGTATAATAAATAGCGTAAATGAGAGATTTGTTGCGTTGTGTTTTAAGTGTGTAATTTTTATATAGCTTCAAAATATAGAACTAACACTGAAATGGGAAATTTCACATTATATCTCGGATATGAAAAATGTTAAACACAATTTTTTTTCAATATACTCAGTATGGCTCGTGTAACAAATCAGAATTACGGATGTGGTCGGTGGGAAGAGATTAAAACACTACGACTATGTGTGGAAACAGATTAGGATCACCGAAAATGATGATACTTGGTATAGCGCATGTAATGTATATGGATCTTAGTAAAAGTGTTTATGCACAAATGTAACCGGTGAATTAATCTTCAAATAATTAATGGTAGATTTTCATCCTTTATAGTGATAGTGTTTTCTTTTTATCTATTCCTCACTTCCGCTGGATGTATGTTTGCATTAGTTGTTTGTTCTTACTCCACTACACGGTAGAGGACAGCACAAGCTCTGATATATAGCAGTAGTTGTTAGCAGTGACAATAGAGGGCGAAACTAATGTCGTTACGTTGAAGTTACTCTTTTATTTTATTTTTCCGCGATGTCTGCTGCTTCATGATATTCATAGAGTTGTGTGGGATTCAGAATCAGGGTTGAGTTAAACGTCGTATTACAATTTGGCCAAGGTTCATAGAATTAATTTCTTTTAAAATGGGTGAAATTTATTTATTGCAACTTATGGTGACTTCGAGAGAAACAATAATTTAAACAGTAATTTAAAGACTTGATTTTAAAACATTCTTTCATAATTTTCTACCCAAACAAACCCAGCATTCTCCAATCTGCTCTATTTTCACCTTTCTCTTAGTCTCCACATATGATCTGTATATCTTAATGTCGTCTATCATCTGATAACATATTCTGCTCCGAACTTTTTTTCCGTTCACCATTCCTTCCAGTGCATCTTTAGTAGGCAGTTTATTCTTAGCTAGTGACCTAGTCAATTTATTTTTCTCTTCCTGATCAGTTTCACGTTATATTTTCCAGGGGCGTATTTTGCGGGCTACCGGGGCTACCGGCGGTAGCCCAAGGAAATTACAAAAGAAAAAGTTTATAATATAACATAATGTAATAATTTTGTATTATTAGTTTTACCATAGTAATTAAAATTAAAGTAATTGCTGGATATATTTTGTGTAATAATAGGGTCAGCGGTAGCCCAAACCCTTTAACCAGTATACGCCACTGAATTATTTTCTTAATCCAGTGTTTCTAGCACAGCTTCATTTCTTACTTTGCTCATTTCAGACGCTTTATTCTTCTCCATATCCACATTTCATTAATCAATTAATTAATTAATTCATTCATTTTATTCCATAGATCTTACATGAGCAATGAAACTTTAAGATGTGGAACAAGTAAAAGTTTTACAACATTACAATTACAATTTTTTTAAATTTTTACAGTTTTACAATTTAGTAATTTTCTAAAATTTTTACAATTTTGTGCAATTTTTTACAATATTTTGGCGAGGTGTAGTGAGATGAGGTGAGGTCCGAGGATACGCCAAAAGATTACCCGGCATTTGCCTTTTGGTTGGGGAAAACCTCGGAAAAACCCAACCAGGTAATCAAATCAAAGAGGTTGATGCCGAGGACTCGCCATAGACCATCCGGCTTCAGTACCACGGCTGTGGAAAATCTCGGAAGAAACCATTCAATAAGACCAAAGGGGGATCCAACCCAAGCCCGAACGCAGCTCCGGATCAGCAGCCCAGCGAGTCTGCCGACTGAGCTACATCAGTGGCTCTATTAAAAGTATACAATACATAGCCAATCAGATTATTAAATTTACAAACGCAAACGATCATTCATCAGTATACAATATACAAAATACAATAATACAAAATAATACAAAACAAGTAAGTTAATTAAATTTAATGCATAAGCAATTCAATCAGTTGTGATATACAGAAATTTATAATACATATCATGCAAACTACTTCAAATTACAAACACAAGCAATTTATCAATAGAGCTATAGAGATTACTATTCAATATACAGCATATACAATTCATCGGCCAAAACTATACAAACATATACAATACAAAGTAAGCAGATTAATTTAATTTACAAGCATACTTTCATTAAGCTATAAAAATTTGTGCAATTAATATCAAGTAGATTAATTCAATTTACAGTCATAAACAATTCATCAGTTGAGCTATACAGATTACTATACAATTTACAGCATATACAATTCATCAATTGAGCTATACAGACTACCATTCAATTTACAGTAGGCCTATATACAATTCATCAGTAGAGCTACAAAGGCTAGTAATCATTTTAAAAGCAAATGCTTCTAATCGTTTCGTTTCACAGTGTCCATGTTTCTTTCCCATAATATTCCACACTCCACACAATGTTCTTCACTAATCTCTTCCTTAGTTCTTTCTCCAGAGGTCCGCAGAAGTTGCTCCTTTTTCCATTAAAAGCTTCCTTTGCTATAGCTATTCTCCTTTTCATATCCTGGCAGCAGCTCATATTACTAATTAATTATAGTACACACCAAGTATTTGAAGCTGTCCACTTGTTCTACTGCCTCATTTCGAATTCGCAAGTACACCTTCTTTAGTTTTCTTCCGATAACCATGGTCTTATTCTTGTTTGCATTTATCTTCATCTCATACTGCTCACAGCTGTCATTAGTTTCAGTAGCATATCCCTTAATATCACCTCCTCTTCTGCCAACTACGCCATATCATCAGAAAATCTTATACACATATATTTTTCTTCCTCCTTTTGTAGGTACTAATAAATTTAAGCATAGCACGCATTCACCAGCTTCGGTTTTAATCATATTACGCCTCCTACTAATAACCCTCCCATGCGATTTTAGAGCAAAGCAACAAAGAAAAAAGATATATTGTCGTTAGTATTTTTTTTTTTTCATCTGTAACGCTGCAATATTTGATTAGTTATGGCTAGAAATTATTCATTCCAATGTTCTCTCTGCATTTCAACTTTAGGCGTACTATTTTTTTTACAAGTAACTAGCTTGGGGGCGTGAAGCCCCAAAAACAAACCTACAAGGACTGGTAACCAGGGGCGGTGCCAGCTTGGAGTCATCCATGCCCGCCCTTGTGTCCCACCTACTCCAAAAAATATTGAAAGCTCGGCTGAAACTTGCTTCGGAACACTAGTAGTCCAGTGTATATACTCTTTTCTCTATTATGTTTTGTCTCATTGGCGGGTGCTGATTTAACATTTATCTTAATCTCCTCCTCTAGGGTCGTCTGGGTAGCGTAGTCGGTATAGCTCTGGCCTTCTGTGCTCGAGGTTGCGGGTTCGATCCCGGCCTAGGTCGATGACATTTAAGTGTGCTTAAATGTAACAGGCTCATGTCAGTAGATTTACTGGCATGTAAAAGAACTGCGGGACAAAGTTTTCGGCGCACCGGCGACGCTGATATAGGCCTAAGTCAGGCATGTCAATTGATGCCCACAGGAGCAAACGCGCGCTTTAGAGCCCAGGAGAGCCTGAGCGCTTTACAGCGGAAAGGAAAGAGACAGACGAAAGAGGTGGTCTATGTCGCTTGGTCGAGCTATATTCAGGGATGGCCAGCAGAGAACTTATTAAAACTGTATCCATGTTAATTTTTAGATTTGCCTCAGAAGTATAAGTGCATTATAAGAATGTAAGTTTTAATTTTAATGCTCATTTTTCACAGTTTCATTTTTTTATTCAAAAGAAATATTTTCTCAACTTTTCGTATAGAAAAGTGAAATTTTCAGGCATAGGCCTATTTATTTAGGAGCCTTACAGAATGTTTTCGTAAATCTAATATACCGTAAATACGTATTACTGAAGATAGTGTATTGACAATTTTGAAAATATTCGCATGGAAATTGTTGGTAAGGAAATGAACAAAGCAATTACTGTTACATCATAAGCAAAAGATACGTGCCCATGTGTTGTAAAAATGTCAGCTCTATAGCTTCAGCAGATTTCGAGAAAATAATTTAATATTCTGATGATAGGAAGTTGCTCACAAATATCACCTTAAAAGCATAATGGGATAAGAGTTCTGTTATGTAATATTAGTTACACTTAAAACAGATACAGTACCTAAGTAACTTTGCTTTGTACTGTAATATTGTTTTGATTAGTTTGATTACTTTTGTAAGGCTAAAGATACCATCAATATAAATTCCAACTTATCATGTCATACTCAATCTCTTTCTTTGGAATATCACTTTCTTGATGAATGATGTGTTTCATCCACTTAATACAGTACAATATTATACTACTATGGAATTTAAGTGAATATTCCTTCTTAACTGTCTATAATGTTATTAAGATTTAAAACACAAGTGCAATATTAAGAAATCAGTGTTAGTACTTTTGTTTTACAGACAATATAGATAATATCAAACAGAAAGAAGCGATATAAAAATAACGACATAAAATTTCACGTTCCGTTTGAAGTTTGTGCACCAATGTTTTCTTAATCCAACAGGTTGCTTATTCATATACACAACCTTTCCTCTTTCCATACTTAACGCTTGCTGCCCTCGCACGACGTCAAGGTCAGAAAAATACGCTTGCTTTGACATCACTGGTCTAAGTTATCCTCGGCAGTTGCGAGAGTCGTTAAATAAACCATAATTTAAATTTTACCTCCTCTGGAAGTGACCCGCTGTAAATAACTGCAGATCTTCCTGCGTCCGAGACGCGCCGTAGCGTTGCCCTAGATGCATCATGGGGAAGTGGTCTACGTAGCATTGATGATTATGATCAATGAAGCAATGGTGAAAGGCGCAGCCTCTATCACAAATTCAACTTGGTCTCGCCGGGATTCGAAACCGGATTACCAGAGTGGAATTATTTAGCAGTATTAATATATATTAATACCGTATTATGTTTACAGCACTGTACCGGTACCTTTAGCCTATTAAATTATAACACCCGCAAACCACGACGCCATTCTGTATTTACCAAGAAGATAACACTGATAGTGATTGGGGAGTATATTGAGAGATTCTATGTGTGTTGAAATGTTAAATGTTACGTTTTATTTAACTACGCTCGCAATTGGAGAGGTTATATCAGCGTCGCCGGATGTGCCGGAATTTTGTCCCGCAGGAGTACTTTTACAAGCCAGTAAATCTACTGACATGAGCCTGTCGCATTTAAGCACATTTAAATGCCATCGACCTGGCCCGGGATCGAACCCGCAACCTTGGGCATAGAAGGCCAGCGATGCGTGTTGAATCATGTTGTGTTGATAAGTTATAAAAAAAAGCCACTATTGTAATTCATTTCCGAAGGCCCTACGTATTTCAGCGAATTCCGTAGTTACTTTAGAATAAATGAAAAACAAGTTCACAGATTAAATACAACGAATTAGGTCTTCTTAGGTACTGACAAACAAAATAGATAATTTTAGATTCTAATCTAGGAATTATTTTTAGGTCCTGTGAAGTGTAAGTATGTTTTTCATTTGTACATAAAACGAAAGAATGAAAGTGATATTTCGAGAGTAACGAGATTGCAACAGAACAGGTTGGAACCTAAGAATCCAAAGCTTATTTATTTCTTAAAGTCTCAAAATATTAAATGAAGCCTTAACATAATATGTGGCGTAGATGATGATCAAAGCTCGGAACTTGGGGACTTGTGTCGTGCGCATGAGTAAGGTTGCAGGTACAACGTATACAAAGCTCACCCTGCAAGTGCTCAGGGACAGTCGTATGTACTAAGAACGTGGTCACATTGAATGACAAGAAGACGAACGAATAAACTGTGTCATGTCGAAGCCAGTGACATTCAGAGAATTACAGGTAAACGGTCTGTTAGAGGAATGAGAAAATACGTGGTATTCGAATGGGTATTATAGAAGTTTGAAAATATATTTCTTAAATTTTAGGTACAGAATTTCGTGGAGGAATTCTGAGGAGATACATTATTTTCTTCGAATGAAGAGTTTATATTTTGTAAGTTGTGCCACACATAAACTAGAGACTGGAAACGGGCATTCATTGAAAGACATTGCAGTCTCTTAAATCGGTGGAAAATTTGTCCATAGCCACGGATCAAGTCGTAGTGGAACCTTCCCTAGTAGTGACATAGAAATTGAAAACTATTTTCGAGAAAAAATTAGAATACTTATCTTTCTCAGATACGAGATCAGCTAGCAAGTGCTGAAAATCGAACAGGAAACAGTGACGGTGAAAACATTCAGTACTTTAAGTTTGCTCCCAGCACTTAATGTGACGTGGAAAGAAGTTTCTTTCGTTTCAAATAATGTTTAACTAACAGACGAAGAAGTTATGTTCGAAAATCTTCGAATCCATGTAGTAATATACTGTAATAAAATGTACAGAGCAGAACTGTAAATTTGATATATTTTTTCATGTTTATATATATATATGTATATATATATATATATATATATATATATATATATATACTTTAAAATTACGTGTTTCAAACTACCATAATATTATCAATATGTTGTTCCGGCCAGGAACCACCTTTATAGCAGACCTGGCAGTACCTCCGTGCTGGAAGCGGGAGTTTGTTGACATTGAAGTCCGGTCGCTTAGCCACGTTCAAAGACACAAGTCCCCAAGTTCCGAGCTTTGATGATGATGATGGTAATGATAAGATACTTTAAGTTTCTTCGTCTTCTATGTTGCAAAGTTTCGCTAGCACTTTAGTGTTAGACAGGACTATGTTACAAACAAATTTCCGATCGTGTGAATTTGAGAAACTTAACATTAATTTCATACATATTTTCTTTCTTTGTCATCACAATCATATGTATTCATGAATATTAGACTAGTGGAGTGGTCTATTTTATGGAACTTATCCCACTTTTAGGTCTAATTGTAGAATTACGGCTTAAGTTTACAATTCTGCTTTCCTAGAACGTACTAATGAAACTTAGTGGTTGATTTGTATTATCATTGTTCACATTTGATCAGTAAGTTATTCTGTTACCGAAACTTTCAATCTTGCAAAATCGTGTTATATTGTCGAATATTAATGTTCTAGCAATCAGTTTTCACTAGCAAGTCCGAATCAACATAAATCATCGTCGCCTTCTCCACGAATACCTTAAATCAGGGGTCGTCAGCACAGAGCACGCTGGGGCTAGTCTCTCTTACCCGCGGAAAACGCAGTGCACTAGGGTGCACTCCGTAGCTGCTAGCGTGTATGCTCTCTATCTCTCCCTGTTGCACGACAGTGCACACGGGACAGCACCGCGTACCCTTTGCACATATCAGCGAGTGCTGACGACCACTGCTATAAATTAATACTTACGTTAGGCCTACATTACCAGTGACGGTCTTCTCACTGTTGAATTGATTATGATGATGATGATGATAATAATAATAATAATAATAATAATAATAATAATTAGGGATAGCATTTTGATGACCTATAAATCATAAAAAAAGTCCTAAAAACAATGCATTTATGACCTAAAAATCTAAAAAACAATGCCCTTAAAATGCCCTAAAAATTGATCTTACATTGTAAAAGTGGCTTAGTAGGAAAAGGAGTTTTGTGCTACTTAATATTTAGACTAGTAATTAAATTAAATTCTAGTACCAACATTTAAGTTTATTTAATTTTACATATTTTTTTCTAAGTGATACACTTTAATTAATTATTTTATCTGATGTAGTTTCCATGTAGCCTTCACAAGGCCACTCTTATACGGCATTAGCAAGTATAGAGGAGTCTATATTGAAGGGATGGTTGGACTGATCCATTACATGGGGTGTACTACGTTAAAAGGGCAATATTTGTGTAGAAAAACGATTAAAATATTATACAAAATAATGGGTATTAGCCACCGGCGTAGTTCGGGCGGTTAAGGCGCTTGCCTGACGATCCGGAGTTGCGCTCGGGCGCGGGTTCGATTCCCGCTGGGGCTGATTATCTGGTTGGGTTTTTTCCGAGGTTTTTCCCAACCGTAAGACAAATGTCAGGTAATCTATGGCGAATCCCCTGCCTCATCTCGCCAAATATCATATCACTATCACCAACTCTACCGACGCTAAATACCCTCATAGTTGGTATAACGTCGTTAAATAACTACGTAAAAAATAAAGGGTATTAATGGACAAATTATGTAGACAAAATATCAAAGGAAATAAACATTATTTTATATTAATAATGGGGATTTGTGGCCAAAATTAAATGAAAATGCCTCAAAAATGTCCGAATAACACAAAAGATGCTCTTGTGAGTTGAAACAGGCAAAAAAGTCCCCTAACAAATATGTCTTAAAACACTCGGTTTATCACATAATATATAAATACTAAAGCGGCTATGTTTCTGGCTTACTAGAAAAAAATATGCAATTTCATCAAAATCCTAGCCCTAAATAATAATAATAATAATAATAATAATAATAATAATAATAATAATAATAATAATAATAATAATAGGCTAATAATAATAATAATAATAGGCTAATAATAATAATAATAATAAAATAATGAGTAAATTGACTAAAAGAGTGTTCTTTTCGTATTCTGGAAAGATACGTTGTCAAATTAATGATTCCCGTTTTCTGTGATACGAGTAGTGAAGTAGCCTACAGAGCAGGCATATCAGAACCCTGCACATTGTGCAGTCGGCTTGGAGGGGAACCCGACAGGGCTGTACATTACCTGCAATATCAGAACAGCTTTGGTTTCAGTAACAGATCAGTACGGGTGTGCTCATTGAGCTGTGATTGTGAATGCGTTATGAAAAATAAAGTGAGGAGTCCACAGATATAACGAAGAAGAGAAATCACGAATCATATAACGTTACTGTTATGATGTTTTCCTCAGCCAATAGTAATTATTTTAAAATGAAAGTCTTTCATCATATCATGTCGACCTAATAGTGATGTGAGAATTTAAATCAGATTAGTATAGTTCTCAAAATACGATATTCGCCAGCTCTTATTTCTTAATTAGTACTCTCACGGCAAGACAAACATGACAGTGACGTTGTTTTGGAGTCTGTACTAACACAGCCATCAATGGTTAGACGACTTACAACCTTTATTTTGTAAGCTGATAAATGATGAGAATATTAAGTGAAGAATACTGTTCTCCAACCAGTAGATCAACCGTGAAAGGAATGTGCTTACTATTGCGTCTTCTATTGGAACGAAGTAGATAGATAATATTATCGTTATAACGTCAGTTTAAAAACCATGCGCTCTCCTGCATATGTTATTTCCTGTATGAAGAGATTAAAAGACCAGGAGATTAACTGTGATCTAATTTTGTAACTAGGGTAGTATCAATATGTCTGTATCAATGTTATGGTTTGTGCTGTGAGAGCTAGCCAATGGAGATATGAGTACCCACGTGTGTGACCTTATGACATCAACATTCATTCACAGCATCACCCCGCTTCCCTTCATTCCTGGAGACTTTCTTGTAGATGGAGTACAGTACATGTGAGGGTTTTGAGGTTGTAAGGGAAGGAAGAAAGCAACTATTTGTAAGGCGGAAAATTTTCTGAAAAAATAATACATAATGGCGAATTTTACGTCTCACGTTACTAGATTATCTTAATATACTTCCGTTAATAAATCTTTAAACCTGACATAAAGAAAATGTCCTCGCTTCACAGCTTGTGAAGTACTCTTTTAACTCAATTCAGTAACGCTCTCAACTTGCTGATACTTGCTCTCAACGTTTTCCAAATAAACTACATATACATTTAAATTCAAGCTTAATTTATCCAATTTATTAATAATAATGTGAATTTATATTAATATATAGCAAGGAAATGATTCCAGTGTAAAAGCCTCACAATGTCCTATTGCATGTAATTGGCAGTAAAATATTTTCTTTAACATTTGTGCACCAATGGTCCCAATAATGCTTGAGGAACAATGAAAGAGTATTACTTTGAAATAATCAGTACCTACTACGTAAAATGAAATACTGTGTTCGTTTTTTGTTGTTTCGAAATTACTGCAATATTTACATTTTCTTCAAATACTGTATACAAATCATGTAAATAAATGGTTCTTTACAAACGACTGGTTTGTGAATTGTAACTGAATAAGTCTATTGTTTCTTGTGATACAATTATTGCCAAATATAGACACTGACAATAATTGTGTTTTTTCCTTCTGCTAAGTATGTTTATAATGTCCAAAAGTCAATTTAATTGAACACTAGAAGCGCAGAATAGATTCTTGTACATCCCTCCCGCTAAGAACTGGTAAGAGCAACACGTGAATGACGCAATCTGCACAGACCGGCGTTCCGCGCACATACACTGCACTTTCAGTGTCTGATTTCTGACATGCCTGCTACAGAGCGTTGAGAGAGAGAGAAATGCGTAAAGCGCTTTTAAATTACACTCACATAAAATTCTATAAAAAAATAATGAAAGATTTCGGTTGTATTCTTCTTCTTCTTCTTTTTCTCCTTCCGACTAGCCTATAGTATGGTACTATTCCTGTTCTGCAGCTACATAAGAAAACTGATCAGTCAACCTGCAGAGTGGTCGTCTTAAGTCTCTACGTCCTCATATAAATTAGAACAACTAATACAATTAGTTGGACTTCGTTTGAAACGGAGGTGCCAGTCATTTCTTCAAAGATTCAATTAAAAGCAGCTCTCAACTGATTAGGAGCAGGGACTGTGACCGATTCGGTAAAATTATTTTCAGTTTCTTTTTAACCTTTTCCTCCTTAGTTATTTTGTCAGGAAACACTCCAGTGTTTATGTCCTTTTGTCTGTAGAGAACTGTTAATTCGTTTTGCTCAGTAAACATTTTTTTCTTTGTAGAAGACATGTAAATCAGTGAGAAATGTTGATTTGCACACTGAAACAAGAAAGTGTAAAACAAGATGCTTGCATTGGTAATTGAAACAGCTAAATAGCAAAAACAATGTAGGAGTTTAAACTGACGCTAAAGTTTCGTGAAACAGAGTTCACCACAACTAATACAATTGTGTTACTAGTGACTTACAGTAGTTAAAACTAGCGAACTAGGGCTTTTGTTCAGTATTTTCTTGAAACGGCCCTGATCATGTATTTCAACGAGGGACAAATTAATGTCTATCTGACGTTGCAGATATATACCCTCCTTCCAGAAACCACTCGCATTCTTAGTCTCAAATCCAAAATTGGAAGAAATGATCTCTATCCAAACATTATTGTATCGTTTTATATCTAATTTTGTTTGTAGACCTATGATTTGTCGTATGGGATTGGAAGTGGTCTAGTGCTGTAGAATTTCATGGAGAAAAGTTATATTTCATTTATTGTATTCTTTTAAATGATTTAATATCTGATAAACTATAATATTCCATTAGTAATAAATAATTTTATTGACATTCAGTACATTCAAATGTTTGCCTTATATATTCAAAATTCAAATTTTCATTTTAATTTCTTTTCTTCTGGGTGAAATTCAGTAACATCCCGATATGTAGTCTTTTCAACTGCTGTTTAAACTCGTGATATTAATTTTATTGTTCAGTACAAATTGAATAGCTTCACATAGCTTTCTTATATTTCTTTCGTGTTGTTTGTTTTGTTCTTTTTTTCTCTCTTATGTATTTTGTGTATACATCTGTGTAAGACACCTGTAATTGGAAGCCTGCTTCTGTTGGTGGTGGATTTAAAAATAAATAAATAAATAAATAAATAAATAAATAAATAAATAAATAAATAAATAAGTAAAGTTACTGTTTTTATAGGGGTTGATTGTATTATATTTTATCGGAACTTTAACCGTGATACGTACATATACACAAGCTGATTGCGAGCTTATGTACATCTTTATACTAGGTAATTAAAGAGTGGTTTGATTCAAGCGCTCTTTCCTTAAACACATCCAAAACAACTGTTGTTTCGTTTTTACTAAGGTCCAGTGGTCTTCAATCTCCTCAATCTTCTTTTAGGTTCAAAATTCATCATTCAGATTGTTCTTCTCAAAATTGTGAATGTCCCTTATTAAGGGAATTCTCAGAAGTTAAGTATTTAGGCATTACAATCGACCAACATTTACGATGGAATAAACATATTACATATTTATGCAATAGATTACGTAAAACAATTCATATCTTTGTTATACTTCGGTCATATTTACCAATTAATATTTTACGTCTCATTTAGGCCTATTTAGCTTTATTTCAATCCATTCTCCAGTATGGAATTTTAGGGTGGGAACATGCATGTATTTCTAACCTCACTCCACTAATACTTATTCAGAAAAGAATAATTAAAATATGCCTTAATAAACCAATTGATTACTCATCCGAGCTTTTATTAATTGATTTTCATGTTTTGAAAATTAAACAGATTTATTATATTGCCTTATTAATCTTCATACATAAAAATCGTAATAAATTCAAATTGTATCATCATAAATATGGAACTAAAAGATCCGATTTTATACGACTAGAGGAACCAAAGTGTTTCACAAGCACGGCTCTGAGTCATGGTACCTACTTTGGTCCAAGGTTATACAATAAAATAATTGATAAATACCCAAATTTGGAAAATTTTAGTATCAGAAATTTCAAAAATAGCGTTAGGAATTTAATTTTTAAAGAATATATATTGATTTAATATGTATATGTATTTGTATGACTTAAATTGTTAAAATTTAAATTGAATTTTTAAATTTAATTTATTCCTGTATTTTTTTTATTGACCCAATTTGTGTCAAATAATTATCTTTGTTTGTGTTTATCGTTGTGTTTAGATATCTCCCTGACCACGAGTTTTTACTTCTTCAGGGAAGAACTAAGATTGTATTTTTGTACATGTTATTTTACTAACAATAAACAACAATAAACAACAATTCGTGTGTATAGGCTCTATATTTGACCTGAGAAGGCGTTCACAATCTGATTATAATGGTATTTCGGTAATTGAAATAAATGCGACATCTCTTCTGCATCGCACTGCTCCAATCCGATCGTTAGGTTGATTAGTTAATGTAGAAACCCTGTTGTTTCACGAAGGTGTGGCGTTTGGTTTTGCGACTCTCCGTGTTTCAGTGTGATGTGATTGATACATTTCCAGCACTGAGAAGCACTATTAGATGAAAGACTAAACCATTGGTTTTCTATCCCGAACACCTGGATTCTAATCTCAGTGAGACCATCTGGAACTTTTGGTGGTTTAAGACTTTGTTATGGCTGGTTTACTAAGAAACCTCCCCTCTTCACTTTCATTCCATAATTTACAATCAAATGTCAACTTCAGTGATTCTGTGTTTGTTACATTTGCTCTGGACCTAAGAATTTCAGCTTGAAACCCGACCTAGGACGATAGATTTTTTAATATGAAAGTATTCTAGATGTGGATATCATGGGCTTGGAAAGTAATACAGTTGGTCCCATACGGTAGATCCACAGGTATTCAATCTTTTTTGCTATCATACCCTTAAAATACCTTTTTTTACCTTCGTACCTCCAAACTTAATTGCAATTATATAAGAAATAATAGAAGACTATTAGTGGTGTTGTATGCAAAATAAATTGTTATTGTTTTGTATGTATGTATTTATTCACACTGCAATGGGTATATACCCGGTGGCAGTGATAACTAATTACACTCAATATTGACAATAATAAACTTATTAATTAAAAATACAATTAATAATAATACTAATAATTAATACTAACAATAATTAATAATAATAATAATAATAATAATAACAACAGGGAATATACTAAATTAAATGAAACGATCACTTAAAATAACATTTGAAATAAATCTAATTTGTATCTTAAAACTAAGATCGAACTAAAACTCACGAGTATGATATGTTCATATCTGCACAAGTACCTTTCAACACTACACTCATTTCGCTGTCAACTCACTCACTGCACTGGAACTACGACACATTTCACTGTTCAAATACTTTGCACTGCCACTATAAACTATAAAGCTTCACTGACAGGAACACGTTTCACTTACACAGCACACTTCACTAACACGACATACTTCTTCACTGATAAAACACACTTCACTGACACGACATAATTCTTCACTGATACAACACTTCAATAACAACATATCATTTACACCCTTTAAATACTGTGTATAATTACCGTCTATTAGTAAAGTCCTTAAGCCTATTTTTAAATACATTTTTGGTTGTTGGTAAAGCTTTTAGTAAGTCTGCAGGTAAAGCATTCCAGTCCCTGATAGTACGATTGAGAAAAAGCTTTCCAGTGTCCGTCCTCTGCCTTCTTTCCCTCAATTTATATGAGTGGTCGTTCCTTGAAGAGTAATTTGGCGGCTGCAACCTATTTTTTATTTCTCTCCAGGCAGGCTCACGTTGAAAAACGTATTACAGTATATGTCTTTCACGTGTTAAATTTTGTTACCTTATTAACATGTTTCGGCCTGCTATTGGCCATCATCAGAACTGGTTGTTGCTGGTCTTGTCGCCTTTTGTTTTGTTTCCTATGGGGGTGTGTTTGTGTAGTGTAATGTGTTACAAAGAACACATCACAGCCATAACAAAATTACAAAACACTTTCACATATGCAGAACACATCACAAATGCTAACCACACATACAGAGACTTCAAAACAGACATGGAAATTCTACACATCCAACCAAAAAGCCAGAAACTGAACACACTAGAACAATACGAAGTATACAAACACACAAAAACACATCCAAAATATGAAATTCTCAACACACAACTCAATTTCAGAACACACTCTTTGACTCTACATTACACTACACAAACACACCCCTGAAGGAAATAAGACAAAAGGCGCCAAGACCAGCAACAACCAGTTCTGATGATGGCCAATAGCAGGCAGAAACATGTTAACAAGGTAACATAACATTTAACACGTGAAAGACATATAATACGTTTTCCAAAGTGATATAGCCTAGTGTTAAAAGTTGTGTAATCAAGATGTATTATTATTATTATTATTATTATTATTATTATTATTATTATTATTATTATTGTTATTATTATAAATAGCTACAGTAGTTATTGACTCAATTATAATAGCAGTCAATTATGTAAAATGTTGAAGCAAGGAAAAACAGAGTTAATATTCTAAAAGAAAATATGTGAACTGCAATAATTATCAAGTATAGTAATAGTATATTACGATACAAGGTTGGGAAGTGCTTTGTACAAAATCGAGGAAAAGTCTGAAAAACGAGCAGAGCTAGTTTTTCATTCTCCGAGATGTTATAATGCTCTTCACAAACGTGTATTGTACAGTATTTTTTGCACGATAGTAGCCTATATTTTGAAAATAATATTTTTTTTAAATATTAATGTACAGTACTACGTCGTTATACTATAAACAGCTGACTGATTCACAGAAAGAAGTTTGTCATAGGTGTCGGTAGATGGCAGGAGGAGTTTTAATTACATCGCTAGAGCAGTTATTTGTAATATTTAAACATACTTATCTAGGTTGGCAACTCTGAATTCAGTACAATCAACTTCCAATAGTGGCGGTCGTTTGCTGTAACGACGAAAAAACACACTACCGTGCAAAATTACATCTCAACATTTTTACATACCTAGTCAGGGGGATGCGTAGTCTAGCGCTGTCATCGGAAACGAGAACTACAAAGTTAAAAGTTCGTCATCCTTCACGTTCCCGTTTCCGGGCTCTGTAAGCTCCTCGTTAATTGTGAAAGATCACATTTAAATATTGTATTTGACAATCTTTTCGTTCTCGTTCTCGTTCTCGTTTCCGTTTCCAGTTTATTGTGGACCTGCCTTTACTTAGACTACGGGCTTGACCAGCACAAGTCTCATAAATCGGGAGAACGCAGGGGATCGAATCCAGGTCCACAGGATTATAAGGCAAGCACTCTAGTCACTAAACGACCGTGTTGGCACATTAAATAATGTTTTTTGTTCAGCATTCATTTTGTTGAATTTGTGTTTTCCTTGATAATTTTCATGACATTTAGTCAATTTGAGTTTCTCACGATACGTTTCATCAAAATATTATAACTCGAAGGATCGCAAATAGCCTACTCCAATTGGTCAAACGATATTGGTAACGCTAATTCTAGAGCAAAGCAGATGACAGTAGTTCAGAACTTTAGACAATATGGAGTTGGAATAAGTGGAGATGTATGGGTTTCTAGGAAGGTTGACTCAGGTGTCAACTCGTTAACAGGCAACACTGGAGGACTGTCGTCATGGAAACTGCATATCATTAAACCCGCAGACACCATGCACTTGAATGATGTTCACGTTATAAGGCTGCTCTTCCAGTGTAAAAACTGTTGACTCGCGGAAGTTAGTTATGAACGCACATTTCCAAACAGTGATGAACACAACTTATGGCACGGGAAGGGAAATTCTCCTTGTAGACCTCAAAATTTTATCGTTTAGGGAACTTCAGGTGCACCTAAACTATTCTACCTTAATTTAAGCTGTATAAGACACGTTTAATTAAAAAAATGAATTAAGATTAATGACTCCATCGTTTTGAGTCATATACAGGGTGGGAGGAGTATACTTGCAAATATTTTGATATTTGTTTAAGAAAAATGCAAGTGAAATAACGCCCTATTTACTTTTTCCCTTGCCCTTATAGTTTTCCCATAAATGTGTCACGTATTTTACGGTATTATATTTTATGAATGGTAGTTCCACAGTCTAATACACGCATGTCAATTGATGCTCATAGGAGCAAGCGCGCGCTTTAGAGCTCAGGAGAGCCTAAGAGCTTTACAGCGGAAAGGAAAGAGACAGACGGAAGAGGTAGTATATGCCGCTTGGTCGAGCTATATTCAGGGATGGCCAGCACTGATTCAATAGATAAAGGGAAGAGAACTTATTAAAACAGTATCCGTGTTAATTTTTAGATTTGCCTGAGAAGTATAAGTGCATTATATGAATGTATGTTTTAATTTTAATGCTCATTTTTCACAAGTTTGATTTTTTTATTCAAAAGGAATATTTTCTGAACTTGTTGTATAGAAACGTGAAATTTTCAGGTATAGGCCTATTTATTTAGTAGCCTTACAGAATGTTTTCGTAAATCTAATACACCGTATAAGCTTATACGTATTACTGAAGGTAGTGTATTGAAAATTTTGAGAATATTCGCATGGAAATTGTTTGTAAGGAAATGAATTGACAAAGAACTACTGTTACATCATAAGCAAAAGATACGTCCCATGTATTGTAAAAATGTCAGCTCTATAGCTTCAGCAGATTTCGAGAAAATAATGTAATATTCTGATGATAGGAAGTTGCTCACAAATATCACCTTAAAAGAATAATGCAATAAGAGTTTTGTTATGTAATATTAGTTACACTTAAAACATATACAGTACCTAGGTAACTTTGCTTTGTACTGTAATATTGTTTTGATTAGTTTATTGTTTCCTTTTGTAGGAGTAAAGATACCATCAATATCAATTGCAACTTATCATGTCATACTCGATCTCTTTCTTTGGAATATCACTTTCTTTATGAATGATGTGTTTGATTCACTTAATACAGTATAATTATACTGCTATGGAATGTATGTGAATATTTCATCTTAACTCTCTATTATGTTATTAAGATTTAAAACACTAGTGCAATATTAATAAATCAGTGTTAGTACTTTTGTTTTACAGACAATGTAGATAATATTAAACAGGAAGAAGCCATATAAAAATAACGACATAAAATTGTACGTTCCGTTTGAAGTTTGTGCACCACAGTTTTCTTAATCCAACAGGTCGCTTATTCATATACACAACCCTTCCTCTTTCCATACTTAGCGCTTGCTGCCCGCGCAAGATGTCAAGGTCAGAAAAATGCGCTTGCTCTGACATCACTGCTCTAATATATACAGTCACGAAGCTCAATACGTAGGGAATATGCATTCATGGATAGTTGCTAACCACTAGGATCGCTACTATCGCCTCATCACAGACAATGCGAAAGAGTACCGGCACAGTCTATTGTTTCTAGTACCCTCAACAACTCAAGTTTCGTGACTGTATATACTAGACTGTGGTAGTATTATGAAACGCCTGTCAGTTTAGACTATACGCACTTCTTTCAATATCATTATTATAATCCAGCATAAACATTAAGGGTGATTAACCTTGCAGGAACCTCACTTGACTTAATGGAAAGATCACTGATGTTGAATTAGCAGATATTCGTTTAATGTACGGAAGAGCAAGAGAATCTGCAATCGTGGCAAGGGAGCTCTATTGGCTACGATTTACAAATCGTGGGATTCCAAATAATGTTCGTTGCTGTGTACCAAAGACTCTATCTCGGATCGAGGATCATGGACCGCAACGTGATGTTGTTTCTTTCGTAATGTGACACAACTTTTTTTTTATTCCTACACTAGCTAAGAAAATATTAACCTTAGTTAACAATTAAGGGATTATTGTATTTCGTATGTTTCTTTTATTTCAATAACAATTTTTAAATGTGAGTTTATGTCAGATATTTCGTAATACTTTATAAGTGAATGCCATGTCGTTTGTAAGGCCTTTTTTAGCTTGATAATTTAGATAACATTACTTTAAATTATTTTGTTTCATTGCAGTGTACCATACTTGTGAGAATAAAAATGTAGGCTGTGTTCGAAATTCGGACGTATTAAGCCTACAGTACAAAATAAATCATGAATGTAATCCCATGTGCTAATGTAAAAAGGTGATGTGTTTGGATACATGATAATACATCGGGAAAAATAAGGAAAGATGTTATTTAAATGTGCAAAATAAAAATATATACCGGTATGCTTTTAAAAGGGAAAGCCCTCGAAATATGAATTTACGCAAAATAAAGTTGGCTTCATTCCAATATTTGAAAGGCATGTTGGTCCGACAAGTTAACAAATTTAAAGAAATAAATATCAAAGGTCCTCATGAAGGTTTAACTGTCATATATATATTCGACTGTTCATAAGTCAAATTTTACTTGTTTTCTTATCATTGTAGTTTTTTTTATATTCTCACGTCATGTACCTTAATACATTTCGATGTTACTTATCCATCCACGTCTTTATATGAAAAGCTTAATATCACGCAAGTCTGACCTGAAGATGCTATTATAATAGCGAAAGCGCTTGTTAAAGATACGTTCATGTAACCTAATGTAATATTTTGTATTTTGAATAAACAATTATTGAAGGACCTTTGATATTTATTTCTTTAAATTTCATTCCAATGTAAAAACTATGATCTGCAAAGAATCACTTATTTTTTCAATATGCCAAATCAATAAAACCATGCAATTGTATGAAGTTCCGCGGTCTAATTGTGATTAATGTTACATTTAAGGTACTACACTTTTAATATAGTAAGTTAGATCTATTCCTCTCACGTCAAGGGAAGGGATCTAGGCCTATTTGTATTCAGTGACCATTCCTGTCTTTTCAAGCGACTGGGATATTTGGGATTATAATCCGTATTTTTCATTGGTTTATATAATGAGTACGAGAGCTGTGAACGAATGGTGTGTAAGAAATTTGTGGGGCTCGTAACGGTAATCAATCATCTGCCGTCACGGCAAGTAAGACTCATATTTTCTGTAGGAACCAATAAAGCTTCCTGCGTATTAAAGATTAAAGCGACGTAAACTCAAGGAACCGGCCTATCCATAAAGCAGACGTTCGAACGTCATCGGATCATTAAATAAATCGAAGCTTTAACTTTATAAATACGGTCACATTAAACAGAGCTTCTGCAAAGTTTATTACCAACAATTCTTATTTTTCTAGAGTTACAGATCTTCAAAGTGTCCTACGGGAACAAACCTGTCCATTAGTCATTTCGCTAACAGATGTGTTATGAACTTATGACATATTTAAGAGAAAACGTCCGATAAACAAATACTGTCTCGTTGGAATCGTGTCAAGTGATACAGCTCAAGTGTGGTACTGCAATTGCATTTCCTTAATGAGTAAGCACGATGAACACAGTCTTTCCCTGATTATTAATAATTTTAATTTAAAAGCTATTTTAGATAGAAAAATGAAAGTTTCCGTATTATATTGTCCGATTCATAGAGTTTTCTTTCCTTACGTGTAGCACTCCAGTACAGTAGGCCCACAGGGTTGTTTCCGATCTCTGATAACGAATTTGAATGACATGTGCGTCAGGAGTCACACTGCAGCTGAACTGTGGCGCGACGCGAGGTGACAGACCAGCAGTGAGTGATGTCATAATCAGAGTGCACGGCGACTCACAGCAGAAATTCCAAAGAAAATCGAGCCTTTTTGGGAGGAGTACATTACGACCCTTTCCAATGTCAAGTACAGTTAAGTGAAAATAAGAAAAAGCCTACAATAAACGAGATTTCGTTATTTCCAAGAAAGGCATCTTCTGTGTACTTAATAAGACTGGTAAAGCTCGAACGGAATTAATTTGTATCATCTCGTGGGGTGCGGCGACTTGTGACGGTGGGTGGATTTGCTTGCTTTTTCCACTCTGGAATTAATCCCATCCGAGCTTTGCCAGTCTTATTAGGTACACACAAGATGCCTTTCTTGGAAATAACGAAACCACGTGTTTTGCAGGCCCCTATGATTTTCACGTAACTGTACTTGGCATCGGAAAGAGTTGGTATGTACCCCTACCAAAAAGACTCTATTTTGTTGGGCATTGCTAATGTGATACACCGTGCACTCTGATTATGAAATCACTCACTACTGGTCTGTCATCTCTCGCCGTAATTCAGCAGTCTGTGTGATTCCTGACGCACGTGACTTCATTCAAATTCGTTATCAGAGATCGGAAACAACCCTCTGTACAGTTCAGTATCAAAATGGCGTCTATGTTGGGGAAAAAAAAAGGCAATACTTTATCCCGAAACGAGCTAGCCCATTACAGTTCAGCGACAGGAACATTAAATCCAGACTTTTTATATGGGTAGGTCATGTAGCACTTACGGGTGAATCCAGAAATGCATATAGTGTTAGTTGGAATGCCGGAGGGAAAAAGACCTTTGAGGAGGCCGAGACATAGATGGAAGGATAATATTAAAATGGATTTGAGGGAGGAGGGATATGATGGTAGAGACTGGATGAATCTTGCTTAGGATAGGGACCGATGGCGGGCTTATGTGAGGGCGGCACTGAACCTCCGGGTTCTCTAAAAGCTATTTGTAAGTAAGAAACACTCTCAATTTCGACTTACTCAAAAGATATGGTTATAGGTTTGGTGATGTCAGATGGAGATGTGCAGGTTATTGCTTCTTGGAACTTTTACGAAGTTTCATACGGAAGTTTTCTCTGTATTACACGCCCTGTGGCGAGACTCGCTAGCATTCGAGACGAAGTTAAGGTGGCACTCAGAGGACATTTAACTGTGGAGTTCCGTTTAGTATACTGTTCTCCAACCAGGAGATCAACCGTGAAAGGAATGTGCGTACTATTGCCTCATCTATTGGGACGAAGTAGATAAATAATATTACCATTATAACGCCAGTTTAAAAACCATGCGCTCTCCTGCATATGTTATTTCCTGTATGAAGAGATTAAAAGACCAGGAGATTGACTGTGATCTAATTTTGTAACTAGGGTAGTATCAATATGTCTGTATCAATCTTATGGTTTGTGCTGTGAGAGCTAGCCGGTGGAGATAAGAGTACCCACGTGTGTGACCTTATGACATCAACATTCATTCACAGCATTACCCTCCTTCGTCTCATCCGGCGGAGACTTTCTCGTGGTTGGAGCACAGTATGTGTAATATTTTATTATATTAGGCATCTGCATTAATCATTTCTCTGGGACTGAATGTCCACCAGCAGGAGATCAATTAATGTCAGACATGCATAAAGGAAGAAATTTCGTCCGCCCTATTCGTACACATACTGAGGTAGCCTACTCTAGAAAACCCCAAAGTTCTCGCACCACATTAAATAAGATAGAGGTAGTAAATCTCTTACATCAAATGTTCATTTTACTTTCCGTTCTACATCTGCTTTTTATTGTTGCCTCTTATTTCTTCTACTAAGATATTTTCTAAATCTTAAATAAAAGAACTTTATTGAAAAACAATAGATTTTGCGCATTCATTAAATTGTTGTTCTATTGATTTAACAGCACTGTATCAACTGTGCTGGAATCGGTGATAGTGAGGTGGTATTTTGACATGATTCACCATGGTATTCTCTGAAATTTGCCTTAGAGTTAATGTACACCGCGGGAAAAAGGAACTCAATCGGGTAATGGTCTCAGGCGAGATTCGAATTGTTGCTTGAGCGCTTCTTTGAGGTACGAATCCCTAGATCACACCTTACGATCCCATTCTGTAATACAAGCATCGATTTCTTTCCTGATTATTTGAAAAATAGTTTGTATAAATATTAAAAAAGAAGTTCTTTATATGAGAAATACAATTTGGATTTCATTTTGATCCTATTTTGATGGCTTGTGAAAAGGACGGATGTTATTGAGATATGCAAGGTGAAATCCAGTTTTATAACTATGAAGTTGTTTGCATTGCATATCTAACGTCAGCTTTTCTGCTCAGTATGCAAATCATGTTCGAGCGAAGACTAAGAGAATGCATTTGTATTAAACCTTATATCTGCTTACATGGAAATTTAAACAAAATGAACAGAGGAACGCGGTATAACATTATCAGTTTGGAGATGTATCTAGGTCACTTCACATGAAATTTTGATCGATTTTCTTTAATCTGTGTGGGCAAGTGCTTTGAACGAAATATATAATCGTCTTTCATAGTAGATGAATCACGAATGTGGCTTTTAATTGTTCATCTGTTGGTTATATGTCTCGTATAACGTTTATCAGCGTGAAAAGCTGTGGTAAAGATTTGCTCGGAAATGACCCGACTGATAGTTTTCTTCCGATGTTGAGTTGATACTGTGGATGATATAAAAATTCGACGCCATCTTGCCGGAATTCGGACCTGAATATCTGCCATCGGAAGTCAAAAGCTTAAGTCGTTCAGCTATTGGTGCACCATTATGCATTGTTATTGTTACAGATTTATTAATTTGTCGTACAGAATAATATCTGTAATATTGACAATTAACATTTGAGGAGAAAAATTCGCTCCGGCGCCGGGGATCGAACCCGGGTCCTTGGTTCTACGTACCAAGCGCTCTGACCACTGAGCTACACCGAATTCAATCCACAGCACCGGACCGAACCCTCCTCCTTCAATGTTTCCCTTTGTGGCCTGACTCCAAGTTAGGCATATATGTTGACGTATATGTCCAATGTCCACTGCCATTATATTAACAGCGCACTCAGTTGAGTGACTTGTTTGGCCGGGATTCCGCAGTTAAGTGCACAGTAATCTGTACAGACATATGCACTGCAGCTTTGAGAATATTATAGATTTATTAATTTGTCTTACAGAATAATGTTACCCTGATGAAACCTTAAATTAGTTCCCAAACATTGGATTTAGTAAGCTTCAACAGACGATTGAAAGCAATATAATAATTCTTATTTGATACTTAATTGATATGTTTACGTTTGGAAGTAATTTTAATACTCAGAAGATTAGAAAATGTAAACATAATGCTTTTTTTTTTTTTTTTTTTTTTTTTTTTGCATGTTCAGAAGAGTTTCATTTCAAAATTATAGTTTATAGATCGTGCAACATGTCATGAAAGGAGGAGAAGGATATCTGGCGAAAGTCATATATTTTTCTTTTCATTTCCAATCCAGTTAAATATTTTAAATAGACCCGTTTTCAGATGTAACTAAAATCTCTGTAACTTTTATTTAAACATAGGTAAATAAAGGTGGAGCCAAAATAGATATCAAAGGAAATTAATGAGATGTTATCTGAGAGTGGTGGCATAATATGAACTATAACATCGTTACAATGAATTCTGAAGACGAAGAGGAGGAAGAGGAAGTGACGTTCCTACTAAGGTTACGTCCTACACCATCTCCTCCCGCATCTCGCCGCCGGAAGTCAAGTATCGGCAGTTCGCGACCAGCTTCCGGTAGTGGCTGGGACGTAGTAATAGAACGCCAGGGAGGTACGCCCCCACCCCCGTGTCCCCTCCCTTGTGTGCCGCCTCAGCGCAGGACAAGTCTTGGGGCTCGGCCTCTCTCAGGCACCAACTGGGACTTCACATCTCAACCTTCAGTTGTTCCTAGCGCCCCTCCTCCGGCTGAGGTGCTCAGTCCCTGGGTGTGTCCCACGCCTCAGCATCCATGGAACACCTCGTATGTCCCCCTCTTCCCAAACCTGAATTGGACTCAGCAGTATCCACCACCGTCGCAGAATGCGTTGGATTACCAGATGGACACGTCAAGTGCCTTCTCCCAGCCCCTTCAAGAGGATTACAGGCATCATTTCGAGTCCCCAGGCATGTTCTTTCACCCTCTTACAGTTGACACTAACAACTTTCAACGTCAGAGCAACTGTTCAGCACGTTCCCAACCACAGAAGTTTGGAAACATCTTCAATCGTCAGTCAGACATATCCAAAGATCATACTCAGCCGCTGAATACTCTTGAAGATCGACCAAGGTCGGCATTGCACAAGAAGTCGAACAGTGTAGACGAGTGTACCAATCGTGAAGCGTCAAGTAATCTTCGATCGCTTAGGGCTATAAGTTTGAGCCATGGAAATCTTTTGTGTACATCGAGTGGCCAAAATAATTCAAGTAATCAAAAATCGTCAAAGGATAACACTAAACCTTTAAAGCAGGGATTTATTGTGGTAAACAATGGAATTAAGTCAGACAGTGGTAGAGAAAGTGAAAAACATGAACAAGTGCGAGAAAATTCTCAGAATAATAATTTTGTGAACAGTTTTCGCCGTTATTCTCAACCTTCAGAAAACTTTGTGCGTGCTTTGAGCATGGAACATCTTCAGCGATGTGGAGCGTCGGATGCGCAGGCGTCTGTCAATCACGTGCCATCTGCTGAAACAAAGCCTCCTGCTCTTCCACCTCGGCCACCTAAACCGGCTCGTTTCTGCAAGGAGCCTCAACAGCCTCAGGTCGTGAGACTTCAGGACACAGTGAAATGGGTTCGTATGAATCGTTTTTTCCACAATACCTGTCAACTTTCTAAATTTTTAACACAGTTTGCTAATTCGTACTTGATTTACAAAATTAGGCTATATTTATTTGCTGTTTGACTATTATGTAAGGTTTTTTTTAAGATATAGAAAATTCGCGCTATGATAACAAATAAGGGAGCATGATAAATTTTCTAGATTCATCTTAGATAATTACTAGAATCATCATAGAAAAATATAATTATTCACCCGCTCGGTTTTTTAGGGGTTGTTATATTATTCTGTATTTGATTACAATAAATTGAGTCCACACCTGTGGAGAAACGGTCAGCGCGTCTGGCCGCGAAACCAGGTGGCCCGGGTTCGATTCCCGGTCGGAGCAAGTTACCTGGTTGAGGTTTTTTCCGGGGGTTTCCCTCAACCCAATTGAGCAAATGATGAGTAACTTTCGGTGCTGGACCCCGGATTCATTTCACCGGCATTATAACCTTCATCTCATGCAGACGCTAAATAACCGAAGATATTGATAAAGCGTCGTAAAATAACCTACTAAAAAAGAATAAATTGACCCAGATGAACATAACAGATTGTCAGGAAGTGCCATAATAATAATAATAATAATAATAATAATAATAATAATAATCACAAGGATTATAACGTTTGTTCTTGCTTCACTCAATCCTAGTACAGGCGGCCTTCACTCTGTTGATGTTGTGCTTCTTTTTATATTCCGAAATTGGAACTCCTATATTAATCCAAAATGCGGTAATTTTCTTTCTAAATGTTTAGTTCATCTGTATGATTGCCTCAATAATCTTTAAGTTTTTTTTTATATACCTTCATAATTCGCTAACGACCTTTTTGATCAATTCCAAAGTTCCATTGTCATGTAAGAAGCTAGACATTGTCACTATTCTGCAAAATTACATATATTTGTATGTCTATCTTAATAATTTTGGGCACCCTGGGTGGCAGAATTGGTATAGGGCTGGCCTTCTGTGCCCGAGGTTGCGGGTTCGATCCCGGCCCAGGTCGATGGCATTTAAGTGTGCTTAAATGCGACAGACTCACGTCACTAGATTTAGTGGCATGTAAAAGAACTCCGGGACAAAAATTCCGGCACACAGGCGACACTGATACAACCTCTGCAGTGCGAGCGTCGTTAAATAAACCATATTTTTTTTTATTAATGTTGTTTTACACAAGTTCATTTATTTTATGCATGACAATACAGTGTATGTAGGAAGAATATAAGTTTGTTTGTTTTTGTTTTAGATTAAAATGTATCGAAAGTAATAATGTAATGAAATAGTAGTATTATTTTTAATTAAATTGTTTGCCGCAACGAATATTAAAGCTCTAAGCATTGTCCGTCAGTTGGAAGAAATTTTAAAAAGTGAGGAAGAATAAGTAATTTTATTTGTTAGGTCTATAACTTTACATTGACTCATGGAATTACAACTGCGATAATAGACTTATGGAAGAGGATGCTGATAAATCAAGACAATTATTTACACAGTCATATATCTCGTTAGAATAGCGGCAACGAGCGAAAAGAGCTACATATCAGTGAAGAGCTACATATCGTTGAATGGACATAATAATAATAATGATAATAATAATAATAATAATAATAATAATAATAATAATAATAATATTTATTCTGGCGAAGTTAAAGCCACCAGGCCTTCTTTTCCACTTAGCCAGAAACAAAAGAAGTTGATACAATTTGTAGTAATGCAATTAATGATTACAGGCTAATAATTTCAACCTTACTTCCTAACTTGCCTTCGTAGGTTTCTTCAGTCAGTTATTTCCAACTTGAGTGTTTGGATTTTCGTTCCCGCGAAGTCTAATTGTAATAAACAAAACAGACTTGAGGTTGATTTACTCAAAATTCATCCTCTTTCCCATGACTCTTATTCTACGTCGTACACTATATTGTGATTGAGAATAACATTTATTCCGTAGGAAACTTCACAGTCCGTCACTCAGTGGCCCTGATATGCACCATCACCTTTAGAAGACAATTAGATTAAAGGCTGGTCCTCAATAAGCCGGGAACGGAAACGACAGCGAGAACAAGAACAGAAATATTGTTGAAATAAGTGTATTTAAACGTGAGCATTCACAGTTAACGAGAAGCTTGCCGGAGCCCGGGAACGGGAACGTGAAAATTAATTGTGAATGCTCACATTTAAATACATTTATTTTAACCATATTTCCGTTCTCGTTATCGTTTCCGTTCCCACTTTATTGTGGACCAGCCTTAAATTGATATACTGTATTGACACCGGAAACGCAACCAATTCGCTGTGACGGTCAGTGGTTGATATCAGCAGCGCTTCGAATTTCAGCTGCTGTCAAGGAACTTATTGAGACATGCTAATCAGTGGTACATTTTAGCCGCACAGTAGGGCCACTCGGAAGCGCTGCAAAACGACTGTGTGAAGGGACTATTATGTTCTATTAATGTAATCATTAGTGCAGATCAGAAAGATTTGTTTGTTTTTTTGTGGAAGAAAATGTGCGTTGTAGCTTACAAATGTACTGCTTGCTAGCTGTACTTCGTCTTAGTGCATGAATTAATATTGATGTGAATTGATGAAAGAAATGTAATCGAAGTTGGTGTATCCTGAAAAAAACAACTACTAGACAGCGTATTTATTCACAATCGATTTTCCAAAATTTATACTGATGTCCAGCATGTAAAGCCGACTTTCTAGCCCGTTCTTTCTTCAGAATAAATACAGTAACAAGGGAACAGGATGCAGAGAAACGAAAAGAAGAGGAAAAATTAACCAAATGCTATGCGCGTTTCCTTGCAAGTAGTCTCGAGGCTGATGGAATATTTAGTAGCTCCAAGCCTGTCGGTCATTTGTCTCACTCGGATGTACACCGTTCCACTAAAGGAATTTGTAAAAGAAGTCTGAAGTAGAAAATGCCCGAAAAAAATTAACCTAGAAACTAGAAAACGTTGGGTCAGTCCAGTGCTAAGTACGTCTCTCTTTGGCTTGCTTAGTAGCCTACATAGGCCTACTTAAATGAGACATTGTTAAAATTATATTTCCTCTGCCAGAGAGTGGGATGTAGATTGTAGAGCCGGTTTATGAGACTGCTTAGCGCGATTTGCACTTTTAAATATTTTGTGCTCTCTTATTTGTTAATCGTTCAGAAAGTTGGCAGGTAAGCATTTCATTAGATACGTAGTCGTCTTACTTCATGTGTGTAGCAAAATAGAGAACATAGACTACTTGTGATAAATATTTTATTTCATTGTCTAGTGTTTATATTAATAGGGATTGTTATAGTTTTGTTTCGTGAAATATATGAAAATAATCGATCAAGGGATTACATGCACTAATTGAAGTACCGTACGTGTGAAGTTCTATGAGTACAATGTACTGTAGTGGCAAAAAAAACCGGACCGATCCTTGTAGCTATTTCAGAGCCTTGTTCACTCCAGAGCACGATAGACTGGTAACTAAGACTTTCGTGGTTCGAATCCTGCCTGGTAAGGAAACTTTTTTTTTTTTTGTTCCTTATTCAAATTTATTCCCAATACTTTTCGATGTAGAGTTCACTTTAACTCTTCCCCACTATATCATTAAAGCTCCCTTGTAGTGCTGCTTATGATTAGGTTTTCTCCGGAGCGGTTGTTTGCGCGCTTTCAATCGGAGACCTCCGATTACCTCCGATTGATGCCGCGCAGGTTGTATATGTGCTGTGGCGCAGACATACACTTTCCGCTGAGCATTCCTTTAATCGGATCAGGTAGTGATTCGAGCCCGCTGACGTCCGCGTGTCTTTTAAAATAAGTTCTAATTTGTTGTTGTTTAATCTCTCTTTTATATTAATCTCTCTCTCTTTCTTCGACTCTTTTTTTTGTGTTGCTTAAAGTGCTACGTTAGCTGACAGATTTTTTTTCTAGTTTTGAAATTCATAGTATATGTGGAAAGCTGTATTAGTTTTATGTCATTGATCAAATTAATAACATTCAATCTAACTGCAAAACTAATGCAGAAGTTAAGCTTTTCAGTAGCTAATGTAAACATTTATACTTAATTCTCCTAGAAACTCTCGTTTAATCGCAAACAGGGTTTGTCAATTATTATTCTAATCGGTTTAGTTGACGTAAAATATATTAAGGGAGCTTCAGAATGAAACAAAAGAAACGTGGGCTATCAATGGGATAAAGTTTACTGTCCAACATAATTTATTCAGATTCTTCACCAGAAGAGTAAGCAATTAATGACTTTAAGTCTGTTTGACGCATACACATTAATCTAACAATTACACCACCAACCAATCGGACAGGATTGTGATTATTGTGTTAAAGGGTGTCAGTATTTGAACTGCCTCTTCTAAAACGCGCCACTCTTGCTCTGTAATAAAAATATAAGTGGATATCAACTTAAGGATAATTGTAATTATATTATTACCAGATGTTTCTTTAGTTTCATTCAGAAATATTTTAATCCAAACAGTAAAATATAACTCAAGTTGTCTAAACAGTAAAATATAACTCAAGTCGTCTTGTAAATATTTCATTTGTTTTTTATTGCCTCGAAAGTTACGTTTTAGAGAAATTTCAAGACTTTTTCATAGACTGTGAGCCTTTGGGGACAATAGCACTAAAACAATTTAAAAAGAAATCGTATCAAATGTTCTGCGTAATTGTTTTCATCAAGTTCGCGATTGTGCGATCGCTTCAAATGGTCTGACAAATTCGAAGTTCCACCACCCTTGGAGTAAATTCGCCCACAAAGTTTACAGTGTGCGACTTTATTATTACCTTAAACTAAATTAAAGAATTTCCATGTGACGGATATCCGATTTGGTGCCATTTTATTCCACTCACAACTACCGTCAGTCCGTACGCGCCGGTCGTCCTTGAGCTAACTGTCGCTTCGCTCCGAACCCCCGCATCCCTCCGTATGTCCTCTGTTCCAGCTACGGTAGTACCGGAGATCACCGGTGGAGAGCTTTATTCATAATCTCCGATTCCTCCGCGGTTGTAGTCACTCCGATGAGCAGCACTGCTCCCATGCCTCCACCATAATTTTGATTATGTTAGGACCTACATCATATGGTATTGAAAATGTGTTTATTGTTACAATTTTACATTTATGCTTTTGACTTATGTAAATTTCAATGGTACAAAGGAATATTACAATTTAAGTAATTTTATTGTAATACAGTAAATGTACGCCTGATAGACATGGGAACGATATATCGATTTTTACGAAATATCGATATTTTCGTTTGGATGTAGCTATATATCGATATCGAAATTTTGATTCAATATATCGTATAATATATCGGTTTTCTCATAAATAAATCGATTTTTTGTGGAATTAATATTATCATTATCAACAACAAAATCCACACTAGACAATTCCGATAATTCCCGAGAGGTGGCGTACTAAAGGTGGACAGATACATAATTTTGCAACCTCACTCAGTACCTTTTTCTAATTGGCTGGACTGGAATTCGAATTCAAACTTTAATATGCAGCACCAAATTCAAAATGCAGCGTGTGCGAACATGAGACAGACGGGAGGTGTTATCTACTAGTGTTTTAATATTGTTATTAATGTTCTCCAAGGCAGGAGAGGAATTCCTATCCTGAAAGAAAACCGTCTGACCTCAAAATGGGTAGCAAAACTTTTATTTCTATATTCTGAAATGAAAAGAGAAACAAGGATTTAATACCGATGTGACATTTGTTTACGTCTATGATTTCTATGCACAACCTAGTGCTGACATTCTGTTTTCTTATTATATCTTTCAGTGCATAAAAATTCTATCCCTATAATCATCACTATTGTTGTTTGGCATGTTGGAGTGTAACAATAACTTGCAATGGGAACTTACTATAGAAGAATTGTATCAAATCAACTGTGAAGTTTGTTAAAACTTGTAACATTCTAAGTACGTATATATTATTTTAATGTACCGAAGTACATATGATATTTCCATGCAGATATTCTGCGTCATCATACGATGAAAGAGTAATGGAACGGAGAAAAATTCCCTCCGGCGCCGGGATTTGAACCCGGGTTTTCAGCTCTACGTGCTGATGCGTTATCCACTAAGCCACACCGGATACAACCCCGGCGTCGGATAGAATCGTCTCAGATTAAGCTCCAACTTTTGGGTTCCCTCTAGTGGCCGCCCTCTGCACTACGTCATAGATGTCTATGAACTTAGAACCGAAGTCCACACATGTGCTGAGGTGCACTCGTTATGAGTGACTAGTTGGCCGGGATCCGACGGAATAAGCGCCGTCTTAAATCACGAAGTGATTTACGCATATCATATATATTATTTTAATGTACCGAAGTAGATATGATATTTCCATGCAGATATTCTGCGTCATCATACGATGAAAGAGTAATGGAACGGAGAAAAATTCCCTCCGGCGCCGAGATTTGAACCCGGGGTTTTCAGCTCTACGTGCTGATGCTTTATCCACTCCATTACTCTTTCATCGTATTCTAAGTACGGTTTACTCACATTTAAAAATAATTACAAGGTCTGTTTACTTACATTTAAAAATGAATAAGTTGTTAAGTAGAAAAGAGCATTATATCTGTGTCCTGGATTGAATCCTATATAATATTAGAATAACTGAATCGTGTTTCAATATCAAATACTCAACCATGTAAAGTTCACTTAACTCTTCCCCACTATATCATTTAAGCTCCCTTGCCTCCACCATAATTTTGATTATGTTAGGACCTACATCATATGGTATTGAAAATGTATTGTTTATTGTTACAATTTTACATTTATGCTTTTGACTGTTATGATGTTAATTTCAATGGTACAAAAGAATATTAAAATTTAAGTAATTTTATTGTAATACAGTAAATGTACGCCTGAAAATGCAACTTTGCTTACGGAATAGCGATATATCGATAATCGTTCGATATATTGTCTACCAAATATATCGTTTATCGAAATTAGGTTTGCAATATCTATATATCGATATTTAATTTATTTCCTCCATCACTATTTTACATTGTACAAGGTACAATAGAGCTGCAAGGTTCATATAGCATATTAAAACATTTTACTGCTTTGAGTTCGAATTTATACGGTAAAGTTGTTGCAGGACTTAAGAACTAAAAAAATTTCTTTGCATTTTTTGTGTGAATTATTAAGGTTGTGCTTATAAAAATTTGTAAGAATCAAGCCGGAGAGATCAGAAGTATAATTTCTAGTTTCATTAGCACACGACAATGAAATTTTATTATAGTCTGAAATAACCCCGCGAAGAACGCTTCGTGCCACACGTGTGATGATGAGATAGGCCTAATCCCCTTGTCGACCAACATTTCAAAGCGGTTTTTGGTACAATTCGGATCGTTTTTCCGTTTCGTGCATCAGACACAATGGTCATATCAGGAAAGTCCCATTAAATATTGTTTTTAATCCTAGATACAGTTTCCTTATACAGTGCATACATTTCATCATTCCACGTTCGTATGTGTGCACTTCACTTCACTTCACTTCACATACGGTTTACCGACACTGTTGCCAACCTAGTTGAGCTGCTGTGTCAAGAAGACTTTAATATTATGTGAGTCCCGTAGTATATGCAATACTGAGAATTTGATTGGTTACCATTTCATCCTAGTTCTAGTGATAAATCTAAACAAACATTTGGTTATAGAGTGAGAATGTTGATTAAGTAATAATAATAATAATAATAATAATAATAATAATAATAATAATAATAATAATAATAATAATAATAATAATGTTTTATTTTCGCTGGCAGAGTTAAGGCCATAAGGCCTTCTCTTCCACTCAACCAGCCTTAATCAATACAATACATAAATTTAAATTACAAATATTTACACTACACTTAAAAGGTTCTCCAGCAATATTCTTCACTACACATTTATTTAAATTTAGATAAATCTATAAGGTAAAGTAGTAACTTAATTTATGAGCTAATTTAATTCAATGAATTATAATTAATTTAATATTTGAGATAGCTAGTAAAATGATGAAAATTAATTTAATATAAGCTTACTAGGACTATGTTACAGGGAGAATATATATATTTCTATTTCTATAATGAGAATATTAATGTAATTGCCATTAGAGGTTTTGTAAATCTATTTAGAAAAATTAATGATAATAATAATAATAATAATAATAATAATAATAATAATAATAATAATAATAATGGACAGATGTTAGTTTCATTATAAGTAACAAATATTAATCAGCAATTCATCTGTTAAGTAAGAATTTATGCAATTTTGACCTAAATGAAGTTATTGTCCAACAACCCCTTATATCACTCGGAAGCGAGTTCCAATTTCTAACAACTGAAACTGTATAGGTTGAAGAATATAAAGATATTTTGTGGTAGGGTATAATGAGTAAATTGTTATGATGAGATCTTGTACTTAGCTGATGATATGCGGATAAATTTTGGAAACGAGAAGCCAAATAGATTGGGGTAGCGGTGCGCAGAATTTGAAATAAGAGAACAAGAGAATGCAGGGTTCGTCGATCGCTTAGCCTTAGCCAAGACAGAGTTTGGAAAGACGGGGAAACATGATCATACTTACGAATATTACAAATATAACGGACACACGCATTATGCACACGTTGTAGCCTGTTGCTCAAATTTGCATTTAGGTTACTTAATATAATATCGCAGTAGTCAACGTGTGGCACCACGAGTGTTTGTACAAGGATTAATTTTATTTATCAGGAAGAAAGTGCTTCAGTCGCTTTAATGAGTGAATAATGGAAAATATTTTTTGGAAGTGTGATTCACTTGTTCATTCCATTCCAGGTGACAATCCATATAAATACCAAGGTTCTTCACAGTCGTACTGTATGGAATAGTAGTATTATTTACAATTATCGGTGTATGCTGCAAGGGCCTTCAATAGGTAGTATGTCATGTATTTCTGATAATAATTTTTGACTACTGGCTTGGAACAATGTTCAAGGTCCCAATCTCACCACATTCACATAAATTATTAGCACGTCTTTTAATGTTGAAAAGGTATTGCGGAGTTGCAAAAGTTCCCATAACCAGGCGGTAGTGCATGACGATTGCTTTTCGAGGCAATTTTGAATAGGATGTTGTGAAGTTTTTAATGACTCGAATTTTATCCTCCTCCTCTTTATAATGGATCTCTTCTTGACATCCTTCCATAGGATAAGATAAAAAAAATGGTGTCCCAAATCTTGTGGAGTAATCAGAAAATTGGTTGCGGCATTTGGGAATGATGTGGCTAGTTGTGCTAGTTGGTCGACTTTCTCATTGCCTCTAATGCCTTTGTGACCGGGTATCCAAAGAAACTACAAACTCATTTGTGATTATCTCATTTATTAATAAGTGATTTTAAAAGGATGATTGTAATTATATATATTTTGTTTGGTATCTGAGTAAGGTTTAAGTAAAGCTTGTAAAGTGCATTTACTGTCCGTGCATATGATTAATTGCGAATATTTATATTTTTTAATGTCCTTCAGAGCAGTATAGATAGCCAGGATCTCAGCGTTGAAGATTGATGTGTTATTGTGCAGTCGGATTCCCTTGAGGTAATTGTTACTGGAATTGTAATAGGCTGCTCCAACACGCTGCTGTTTCTTAGATCCATCCTTGAAGTAGATGTGCTTGATATCGGGACCTGGACAAAAAGTTTTGAGATATTCCTCCCAAACTTGGGGGATACAGTGGGTTGTTTGTGGTGTAAAAGATGTGTCAACTATTGAAAGCTGCGTTGTGCACTGATGCGTCCGATCTACAGCACTGTTGCCAACATATCGCCCTACAATCTCGCAAACTTTTCAACAAAATGTAGCTAAGTCTCTCCAAAGCTTATTAAAAAAGTCCCCAGAAATGTCGCTAAAAATTAATAATAAATATCACTAAATAAAAATAAGAGAAACATACATATGTGGAGAAAAATATGATTTCCTCGTCGTCACCCTCTTCTGTGGAGTCTGGTTGTATTGTTGACGGCTGTGACGTTGAGGTGGAAGGTGTGGGAACAGCTGATTGTGAATACACTGCACTTGATCCAATCATTTACACTACACTTTCTGGAAAATTGTAATTGTGGAAATTTTCACTCAAGCGTTTGACCACATTTTTTTTTTATTCCAACACTTTTTAAATCTTATATATTAATAGTACATTATGAAACGAGCCTATAATGAAGGTAATTAAGAAGTGAGTATGGATATTTATGAAACGAGCGCAAACGAGTTTCATAATTTTCATACGAGCTTCTTAATTACCATTATAGGCGAGTTTCATACGACTTTTTATGCTCGACCATATTTCTAACTTCATATTATTAAGTTTACTGTATCTGACCTGGAGCAATGTCCCGTATGTTGTGAGATGTGCGCAGACGCGAAAGTATTGATTTTATCCGAGGAACAGATGTGCACATTGACCTTGCTAGGCCATAAGAACCTACAGAGATAACATTGAAATAAAATTAGACATTGAAAAACGAGATGACAAATTGAATTTATTTCAATATTATTTACAATTAACGCTAATTATTATAGTAACAGAACATAACCTTCTACGACAGTATTGGATTTCCAGCCTCCGTGACTTTTCGATAATTCTCTTTCGATTGCATATCCGAGAATAATCGATACTTGCGGTTTTATAACGGTAGAAAGCTGACCTGTCATTGGCTGAACAGTTGTAACCTGAGTCGTCATTGGCTGAAAGGCCTGACCTTTAATGAGTAGGTGTACTTTAATGACATGCATTAAAGGTCTGCTACCAGGTGTATAATTACTACATTTCGGCATGGTCGAGCATAAAAAATATTAAAACCAGCAAAAACTACAGTCTCATTTTCTTCACACGAATTGTCGGCACAAAATTCCAAAACTCAACTGCCTCGGGTCGGTTCGGAGTGGAAAATCTCCGCGTTGCGGGGAAGAACCAAGATTGCATTAGCTGGAGCTCGCGACTCGTCACGTGACAATCAAAGTTGCCACCGTGTTGGAGCAGTAGCATTGAGAGAGAGACATAACCCGTGAGAATCATTGAATCAGCTTCTTTCACCGCTGATCAGTGATCACAAATATACAGGGTGTTTAAAAAATACGGGGCATAATTTCACGTATGTATTTCCCACATGTAGACAATCAAAATAGTTCATTACAACATGTGTCCGGAAATGCTTCATTTCCGAGTTACGGCCTTCACAACATTGAAATTCACCGGAACGGTTTTCTTTCCACAGGTCGTTGTCATTACAGAAGATGTTCAAAATGTCCACCTCCTGCTTGAATACAGACCTCACATCGATGTCTCATTGACCTGCGAACACGATCCCAAACTCCAGGAGTATTGCGTATGTCCTCAGAACATGCTACAATTCGATTCTGAAGGGATTCCAAATCAGGCACCGGAGACGAATAAATCAATGATCTTAAGTGGCCCCACAAGTAGAAATCGAGAGGTTCAGATCAGGTGAGCTTGGAGGCCAAGCAATTGTCCAAGCAGGGTCGTCCCCTTCCCAAACCAGGAGAGTTAAATTTTCCATACTCGCACAGACTGTAATGGAGACGTACAAATGTCTTCCGATCTGGACATTGTCGCTGTGGGTAGGCCTACCTCTCCTGGTACAAATGACGAGCCAGCGCAGCATTGCCGTCCGCCTTACCGTACATGAAGTGTATCTCTGCCAGCCCTTGATTTGAATACATGTCGCACAGTCTAACGCCTACAAAACACTGAATGTAACCTTTGCCTCGGAATGAACTGTCAGAGTGCCCTCTTAATGTCTCCTTTGACGGCAACGACCTGCGGAAAGAAAAACGTTCCGGTGAATTTGAATGTTGAAATAAAGCATTTCCGGACACATGTTGTAATGAACTATTTTGATTGTCTACATGTGGGAAATACATACCTGAAATTATGCCCCGTATTTTTTAAACACCCTGTATGAGATTAGGTCTTTGACGTATGAATCATTAGACTACTCAGTCATGCACCCATGCCTCTTCTAAAACTAAGAAGTGCATGACTTCAGTTGAATGTTTTAACTTAAAAGAAAGGAAAAAGTGGAAGAATATAAAAATCAGCAGAAAAGTCGCTAATCGTATTTTACAAAATTTGTCACCGAGACAGATTCAAAATTCCCTAGATTTAGCGACTTATCGCTAAATATGATAACACTGATCTACAGTCCCTGGCCAAATTCTTTGATTGGCTGGAAAAGGCACATAAGTAAAAAAAGTCGACTTTTCTGTTGTACCTCATCACATAAGTCTAGTATTTTTTCTAATTTTTAAATAATAAAAATTAATCTATTTTAAATTCAAAAGGGTCTTACTTTAACCAACATACATGAGTTTCATTATTATACTTATATTCTGTTAAGAGTAAATTAGAAAGAAAGTCTCTCCTGAAAAATTATTTTTTTTTTACTTATGTGCCTTTTGCCGCCGACTAAATAATTATTAGACGCGCCTTTATTTTGTAACATAATATATAGTCTATGTTATTTAAATAATGTTTAATATTTTTATGCTCGACCATGCCGAAATGTACTAATTATACATCTGGTAGCAGTCCTTTAATGCATGTCATTAAAGTACACCTACTCATTAAAGTACAGGTCTTCAGCCAATGATAACTGAGCTTACATGTGTTCAGCCAATGACAAGTCAGCTTTGTACCGTTATAAAACCGCAAGTATCGATTATTCTCGGATATGCAATCGAAAGAGAATTAGCGAAAAGTCACGGAGGCTGGAAATCCAATACTGTCGCAGAAGGTTGTGTTCTGTTACTATAATAATTAGCGTTAATTGTAAATAATATTCAAATAAATTCAATTTGTCATCTCGTTTTTCAATGTCGAATTCAATAATCAAGGTTATAATATTATCAAGTTTAACGGGACTACGTCAAGGTCAATGACATTATTGTTCCTCGCTTGCGCTCGTTTCATAAATATCCATACTCGATTCTTAATTACTATCATTATAGGCTCGTTGCATAATGTACTATTAAATCATATATTAATGAAGATTCTTATATCACTGAAATGTATGCACTGTATAAGAATAATCGCTATACGAAAGTGTGTTCTACTCTTTGCATCTGATTTCTTGTAACCCTGCAACGCTACTTTTGCACTAGAGTGACATAAAACCTGTTTTTAATCGGTTGTTTAACAACACTGTTTCAGTAATGTGCTTATCTAGCGCCGATAAAATTTATGATACCAAGATGGTATTTTGTTGATTCTATTTCCAGTTTAGAAAAACCTCTGAAAAAATCTCCAATCTCGTAACCATCCTAATCGAAATTGGAACACGCGCTCTAGTGCAGTCTAAGAGCATTCCTACACCACGCCTCTAGCCTCAAAATATTGTTTACTACAACTTGAAGCTTATGTGACGACGGTTTGGACCTGTTTGCATGCTACTGCGTGACTTAAAAATGACACCGTATGTGCATTTATATGTGATAAAGGCTCTACGCCTATACTGCAATGATAAGATGTTCTAAGAGCAATTGTAATTTGCACATCGGAACTATTTGTAGTTCGATTAATTAAAGTACTAGCCGTACCCATGCGCTCCGCTGCACCCGTTAGAAATAAATATAAAGTAATTATATAATTAAAATAGGACATTTGATCCAGGGAACATTCGTGTTTGATAGAAGGATAAATCGTTTATTATGTTACTTAATTTAAATTTAATTAAAAAATTAAAATGCGATCATTTTGATCCAGAGACCACTCATTTGGTCATAAAAATTAGTTTAGGAAATACAGGAAACGAATATACAGAATAGCCTATCAAGTTTTCTGTGCATAAGAATCTATTTAAATCTTACCTGTCTTCGATTCACTCAGGAGTTACTGTGATAACATTATAGCATTATGTCCATCTAGAGAAACTACACTTTCCAATGGTGAATTAATAATTAATTATACAAATCGGTTAATTAAGCTTCTGATATTACTTCATAGAAACGCAGAAACATTATCTGTAGGCTATCTTTCATAGCTTTCGATTGTTGCTGTCCAAGGCCCCCTTATAGACGAAGTCATTTGTTTTTTAATTCATTACACGGCCTTAGATGGCAGTTATTTTAATTTTAAAACTCATTTATCTCATTAAATATCAGTCCTATCAAAATTTTTCAAAGAATAAAACTTATCGGAAATGATTTTAAAGCAATTTTTATTATGTAACATTTTTCATAAAAATCAATAATAAGCGAGATATTTCGATTTATTTAATTCAGGCCCCCTTATAACCCCCCTTTTAAATAATGTATTTTGAATGCCATATAGCCTGTAATCTAAGTTACGACGAACTTAATTTATATTCCAATTTTCATCGAAATCCGTTCAGCCATTATCGCGTGAAAAGGTAACAAACATACATTCAGACAGACAGACAGACATACAAACAAAAATTTCAAAAAAGCGATTTTCGGTTTCAGGGTGGTTAATTGTATATGTTAGGACCAATTATTTTTGGAAAATCGAAAATTACCAGAAAAAGTTCGGCTACAGATTTATTATTAGTATAGATTGTAACCGTCCATTTAGTTACTTATTTATAAATTGAAATACATTACTGGAGATTACGGGATTTTGTATTATAGTCAGAAATTTTAATTAACTGATTTATGAACAAATAAAAGTTAAATTAATATCTGTCAGTAATTATTGTGGTTGTTTCATATTTACTGCTGTAATTAGCGTGTCAAGTTTTTTTTTATTGAATTTCTACTCTTCATTAGATAAAGCCGGAGAATAAAATTCATATTTACCATTTTTAGATATGTGATTTCCAATTGATAACTATGCATGTTTCCGTCCTACAAAGGAACTATCCACATGAGGTAGAAGCTCTTCATAAAACGTTCTCCTGATATAATTAGGAAAATTAAATCCAGACGTTTGAGATGGGCAGGGCATATAGCACGTATAGGCGAATCCAGAAATGCATATAGAGTGTTATTTGGGAGGCAGGAGGGAAAAAGACCTTTGGAGAGGCCGAGACGTAGATGGGAGGATAATATAAAGTGGATTTGAGAGAGATGGGATATGATGGTAGCGACTGGATTAATCTTGTTCGGGATAGGGACGGATGGCGGGCTAATAATAGTAATAATAATAATAATAATAATAATAATAATAATAATAATAATAATGGCTTTATTTAATCTGGCAGAGTTAAGGCCATAAAACCTTCTCTAAAACTTGCTTACATAGTTGAACATATAACTGAATCGGAATTAAGTAATTACGTACTGATACAATTTAGGTACATAATGAGATCAGAAGAGGTAGTTACATAAAAATTTACCTCATAAAATACAAATAAACATAATGGAATACATATTAATGATGTTAGAATCAAATACGAATCACATAAAAACAGAAGCCGATAATTCAATAAAAAATGTACACAGTAAAAATAAAAATAAACACATTAGTATACATATTAGTATTAGATTACAATTAAGTAGGATTCACATAATTAAACCAGAAACCGACAATTGAATAAAATGTATACAATAAAAATAGATTGAGAATAAAAAAAAAACAACACAGTGGGATAGGCCTACATATATTGGCGTTAAGGATAAATAAACACGATTTACATGATTACACAATGTAGGACGGAAATGACTTTCTGGGTTCTTTAAAAGCCTTAAGTAAATATCATCTGCTCATCAGCGTGTCTGAGAATAGATATTTTAAGTTCTTGATTAATATTTGTTTGAATAGTAATCCTGATCACTTATAACATATTGATCACCCTAATGCACTTTCAAGACAACTTTTATCAATTTCACTATGCTGCCATCTAGCAACTGCAAAAGAAGTCACGTTATAACCCTGATGATATGTATTTGCTGTACTTCCATCTAGCGGTCATTACCAAAAACTTCATTTTCGACAGTGGAGATCCTAGTGTTTGTTCTCTTTTATATTGTGACAGCTGCAACGGGGTTTGAACACGCGTCCGACAGGGCGCGCGGCAGACGAAACGCTGGTACGGGGTGCATCTGCATGCTGAAGGGCAGAGGGGGTGTATTACGTCAACGCGACGAGGGGAGGGTGCGCGCGCAACTGCTGCATGCGGAGTGAAGGGGGGACGGACCCTCCCGACTCTTCCAGAAGTCCGTCGAAGTGGAGATATCCAGATAATTCGAGAGAGCTATCTCTGCACACCCGTAGAAATTTCTCGCAACTATGATTTTGCTAAAAAGAAGAAACGCGAGCGAACTTGAGCAGTTTTTCAGTTTGTTCAGCCATTCGGTGAGTAATCCAAAGCAAGCAAGCCAGTCCTGTGTACCGGAGTTCGACTCGAGTGTGCGTCCGCAACTGTGTCTGCATCCGAAGGCCTGAGTTCGAATGCAGTGGACCGCAGTTGGAGGGACCTGAGTTCGAGAGCAGTGGACCGCAGTTGGAGGGACCTGAGTTCGAGTACAGTGGGCTGTCTCTGAAGGTCTGTGGTTCGAGATACTGTGAACTCGAGTGACTGAGCTAGAAGACTGTGAACTGAGAACTGACAGTTCTGATTTGTAAATAGTGCTTTGTAAATATTAGTTAAGATTAACAGTTCGTTGTTGTTCGTAATAGTCCAAGTAAATTGTCATTGTCGTTTGTAGAGTGCAATAACGAACGCTGTGTTACTGTGTGGAGAGTTATTGTTGGAAGAATAAAATTACATTGTTGTTTAGTTTAAAAACGTTACAATATGTTGCCATTTTATAGCATGGGAATGGCCAATCAGTTTTATGTGTGATCACTGATCAGGGATAGTACCAAACTTCAAATGTATATATGACTTGTTGCAGGGACTCTTGAAGTTTCAATGGCGGATTATATTTAACGAGGTTTTACAAAACAGACATGGGAATACTCTGGATGAACATTCCAGAGGTTTTAGCGCTTATGAATTCTTAATAAATGTGGCGGTAATGTATATAACACGTTTATAAAGGGGAGGAAGTACGTAGTTAATTATTCTGGATGCAAAGTACAATTGTTGCCCAGTGGCTTTTGTTTTCGTTAACTTTTAAAGTCTCCGTGTTTTGAATGCATTGATGAGTAGAGGGTGGCTGAGCGGTGAGAAGGAAAGAGAGGGGAGACTGAGGAAGTGAACGAAGAGGGGCATTTCCTAGGTCATAGCTAAGATCCATAACATAATTATGTGCAATAAGTGTACTGTTTTAATTTTCTTATTCTTCCTTTTGTAACACTATGATTATACCGTAGGGTGGAGTGAAAATATGAAGTTTATGGAATCAAAATGTAATACCAGGGAAAAGTTGTGGGGTGATGTAAAGAGCAATGCAACATATACAGTGAAACCTGTTCAAAACGGAAGTGACATGGTCCTAATTTTTTTTCCGTTGTGGACAGGTTTCCGTATTATTCAGGTGTGACATTAAAATGGAATATTTTGTCATTCATATACATGAAAAACAAAATAGCATGTTCCAAACTGCAAGAAGTACAAAATATTCCATTTAACATTCATCACATTAAATCAGCTTTCCGTCACTTATTACGTTGGTGAATCATCTTGATTAAAATCTCATTTTCTGTATAAATATTATCGTAACTCATTCATTAGTCATTAAACATGACTAAAGTTTACTAATCTCATTCTATTTAATATCTAACACTATACTCTAATACAGTACTGCATATCACTGCACATTACTAATTAATTGGACTAGAAGCCATCTATTAGAAGCCTTGAATTTTGGTTTATCTAATTTCTTTCCCAGTACAATGGCATGCTTTGCAGAACAGATCCAGAAATTGGCTTATTCTTTGAATGGTCATGAAGAACCCACTCCCACAATAGTTCATTTATTTCCACATAAACAGTTGCTTTCTGGTTCCTTTTGTGTCACCAATATTGGCCGCACGCCACTCACTCATTATGATCTTTATTTTTTAAAGTGTCACACCTGAGTTTTCCACAACTGTACTTCAATATTATTTCACATAGACTTTGTTTCTAATTTTCCTTTATCTCGATAACTTTTACTTCATCACTTAATTTTAATGCCACATTTTATGCAACTTTTTTTTTTACCTGGAAATCACTACACTTGCGCTCTGTTTAGCTAAGACAGTATACGGGTGTGAAACACTGAAAATCTTTGAAGGGACTCGTCTGCCTAGTCAACAGGGTAATAAAATTTATGACCGAGAGGCCAACAGACCCTCGTACCCTCTAGAATTTTGCAAAGAAAACTTGTTTTTATCTTAGTGACCTACATATTTCGTATATTCCTTGAAATTACACGCTGTTTCAAAATATAATTACAAAATATAGTGTGTGTCTAAAATATTGTTTCCGTTTTAAACAGTAGCAGATAATTTCCGTTTCCGCGTTGGACAGTTTCCGTTTTATTCAGGAAAAATTACACATAATACATACAAATTTCGCCGGGACTAATAAATTGTTCCGAAATAAACAGGATTCCGGATTATTCAGGTTCCGATTTGAACAGGTTTCACTGTATTTTCTCTAGAGCAGCCGTGGCGAAAATGCAACTCGGGAGCACATTGTGGCTCGCAAAGATAGATATGCAGTTCTCTTGCTTTTTACCACCCCCAACCCCCACCCTCTCACTTACTGGAGTCAAACTCCGTTACATTTGTATTTGCCTCTGACCTGCGAGTGGCGTATCGTCACAATGTCTCTCTCGAAACCATGTACCTCTACAAAAACGAAAGTTTCAAGTAGGAAGGGAGGACTCATTTTTTTTCTGCCAATATGATGAGAATATTAAATGTATGATTTGTTCACAAGTATTACGAGGAAAACTGTTGTATAACATAAAACGGCATTATATTACATCTTACTGATGAAACATTAAAAGGTTAAGTGTTATTGTTATAATAATAATAATAATAATAATAATAATAATAATATTATTATTATTATTATTATTATTATTATTATTATTATTACTGTCTCTGTACGTCGATCCTTTTCCAGCAGATGTACGAATAATGCGGTTACATCTTCAATTTAAACTCACTGATTTACAATATGATGTTAAATGCAAGCTAGATGTAAGGACTTGACAAATGTTGAACTTTTCAAATCTTTGCCAAAAAATAAATATCCGAAGCTTCGTTCTTTCGCTTGCTCCGTTGAAGCCATGTTCGCAGCAACTTACGTTTGTGAAAAATTATTTTCAACAATGAAAACAGTAAAAACCAAATTTAAATCACGACTGACAGACAAATACCTTCGTGATCAACTACGACTGGCAGTAAGTGACATAATTCCTGATTTTGAAACTCTGTGGCAGAGAGATTGTGAAGATCGTTAGTTTTAGGTTGTGATAATGTGTCCTATGTTTTCTTATTAATTTCTTTCTTCGTTACACGTAGGCTACTAAACAATAGTTGGTAATCTTATACTGTATAAAATTATATTTAAGTGCTTGACGTAAGGAAAATGAAAATCCGTTAATAAGTCAAATAGTTGCTTCATTTCCCCTGCGGGTGTCCGCCTCCCTCCATAGGTGCTATGCACGTTGCAGGTTACACAGTGGCTCGGCGCACGATTACATTTTCGCCACGGCTGCTCTAGAGTAGCATTTAGAGGTACCCCAAGAGCATCATATTTTGAAATTTTCACAAAATTTTGAGGTTCAGATTTTTTAGCGAGAGAACGTTCTCCAGTGATTTAATCTGAACAGGATACCAAAATCTTGTTAAAAAATAGATTTTAAAAGACTCTGCATATTTTTGGTCCTTTGTTCTTTCATCTTGAAGTGTCACAGAAACCTCAATTTATAAGAAAATTGGTAATAATGACAAAACTCTTAGGTACGATATAATTAATATAATAAAATTAATTGAAATTCATTCTTATGTTGCAGGGTATTTAAATCAGAATATCTCTAATTAATACAAGAAATCTGACCTTCTACCCTGTATTCGCAATGCCAGAGGAACTGAATCCATCACAATTACCTATCATGACGTAATGAAATATTATCTATTGGTAAAAAATGAATTAACACCTGACTTCAAATCAAAAGAATCTACTGTTGGAGATATTTCAGAAAGAGTTGCTATCAAAATTACGAAAATCCAGGTAAAGGCATAAATTCCGAAAGTCAGTCATACAAGAATATTACAACTGATTCGTTCTTACCATGATCAATACACAAACTTAATAAAGCCTTGTAAGAAACGACGTAGTGACGACAACTAAAATGACAACATTGCAAAATTCAAAGAAGAAGCAAACAAACTATTTGATAGGCTATATGCAGTTGCAAATGTAAAAAAAAAGAAATTAATACTGTAGGCCTAATTGTGATAAAGACTGTCGTTTTTTCAAAACAAGAAAGAATGTTTTACTAGAGCAAAGAACAGAAAGAAGGATGATAATTGGACCTGTTGATTTAGTTACCACTCAGAAAGAAATGAAAAAGAAAACAAGAATAAGTTCTAATAAAAAATAAATGGGCTGAAATGAAATTTTGATTATATTTTATGTAAAATACTAGGATATATTTTGTCCCTTTGGATCCCCTCAAAAATACTGTATACTGCAACCCCAATTTAGAGTCTTCCAAATGAAGTTTAAGTATGTGATTTTACAGCAATTCATTGGATATGTAATGAAAAACAAAATAATAGAACAAATATATAAAGAGGCAAAAAATTAATAATTTTAAGAAACTTTAATGCCCTTGGGGCACCTGAAACATTGAATATAAATAATAATAATCCGTGGCGCTACAGCCCATAAAGGGCCAAGACCTACCAGCCGGCTGCTGGCCTCACGGCCACATGCCGAAGCAGAGGTGGACGATCATCCAACCAGAATGGAGGTATCGTGTGGTTAGCACGATGAGCCCCTCAGCCGTTATAGCTGGTTTGCGTAACCGGATTTCGCTACCTATCGTAGCTCCCCAAGTGCATCACGATGCTGGGTGGGCACCGGTCCCATACACTGGCCGAAATTTCATGAGAAAATTTCTTCCCCCATGAGGATTCGAACCAGCGCGCCTTCCGTAACGCGAGTCCTAGGCAGGATGCCTTAGACCGCGACGCCACGGCGCGGGACAAACATTGAATATAGAAACTCCATATTTTTCACATTTCTAAATTAAGTGAAAATACAGATTTTTGCAACTATTACATTTAGAAAACAGATGAAAAATAATTTCACGTATAGATTCACTCCATCCTACTATACAGTAAAAGAAACTTTTTTAAATGTGTTTAGAAGAGATTCACACTTTACTGAAAGGTGAACTGTCAAATACAGAGTGAACCGTAAGTAATGTCATTAATTTCATGGGGTAATTTTTTATATTTCAAAGAAAAAGTTGTAACACAATTTTGCTCGTTTTTGCTTACTTTTTGAAATAAAAATTGTTTTATATTAAACATTTCGTAGCATGTTTTGTGAAAGCCATTGATTGAATTCCCGATATGCTCAGTCAATTTAACAGAGAAATGTATTATGATAAGAAATGATTAAAGTAATTTTAATTTTGTTCTTTAAATGTGCAGAAATTTGATCCGAACAAATGTAACTTTCAAAAATTCCTTTGCAGAATGAAAAGTTATATTTGTTCGGATCAAATTTCTACACATTTAAAGGAGAAAACTGAAATTACTTCAATTATTTATCATAATACACTGCTCCCTTAAATTGCCTGGGCATATTGGGGATTAAATCAATGGACTTCCCAATACACGTTATGAAAAATTTCGTATAAAATGAATTTTATCTCGAAAAGGAAGCTAAATCGAGCAAAACTGTATCAATGCATTCAAAACACGGAGACTTTAAAAGTTAATGAATAGAAAAGTGACTGGGAAACTGCATTCAAAATAATAAAATTAACTACACATTTCCTTCCTTTTATGAACGTGTTAGCCTATATACGTTACCGCTGTATCTATTTATTAAGAATTCATACGCGCTAAAATCTCTGGGATGTTAGTTCAGAGTATTCCCATGGCTTTTTTGTAATACCTCCTTAAATATAAAACATTTTTGTTTGAAATATCTAAAAGAATGATCCCCTCAAATTAATGATATTGGGCCTACTTGCGATCCAGCCTATATATTGTTTATTTAAAATTAATGCCAAAAACTGGATTCACGAATTGGGGAAGAAATTACATTATGTATAATTTAGAGCTTAATGTTAGGTCTATAGACGTTGCACGCAATCATACGGATTTCCTCAAATCCCCTGTCATTTTACATCACTTTAAATGACAAGTTACAGAATGGCACCATGGTCCTCTCAGCCTCCTGTCAATTTGAGTACCGCGTCTTTCCCGAGAGTAAAAGACGGTCGGAGCATGATGCTGACCAAACCACCTCATCCTAGTGCTCAGGCCACGTTAGCATGGAGCGATTGGGCTACCTTCTTGCACTCCATACGCCATTGCGTTATATCTGCCAGTATTTCGTGGAGTATGGGAAATTCGGGGTTCCTTGCGTTCAACTTGTAGAGCTCCTTGACTCGATAAAGAGTATCGGTCTTATTAATAAAAACTCTATATACAGACGTTTAACTGTCTTATACTTAAACAATGAGTAACTCGTTTATACGTCGTATGTAAATTCCTTACTAATAATCACTACATACGTCGTGTATAACAGTACAACTGTTACACAGCTACGTCATAGTTTCGTCATTACTTCGTTACGAAAGGTAATAGAATATCTGAGGTTCTCTATTGCATCCGGTAGAGCTCTCTAGTGTGCCGTGTTAAGTATCGATAGTACAACTGGCTCTAGTCGATTACCACACTATATTTTGGTCAAAGAGTACAAGCTACAGCAATATTATTCTAATTATTCTGTGCTCTTTGGTTTGTTCTTCTGTGGTTACAAGGCAACCATCATCATAAAATGACAGTTGATATGAACAGCTGTTAAGAGAGGCGGCCATTTTTTCTCTACATACAACTCTTAAACAAGGGGTTTCGTGTATATAACTACTGCAAAGCAATTCCCATTGTATAGTTACATCCTGTTTATACATCAATTATGCATGGTTTATTAGTAAAGTTTTATGTCTCAAGTCTGCATAAGTCTCGTATAAAAAACTATACGCGGTTTATTAGTAAGACTGTATAGGTATACAGACTATGGTCTGTCCCAGGAATCTGTGAAGTGGAAAGACGAAATAAGACTGTGCGCAAGTGGTATGTGGGAGGGCTAGAACCGGTGACCGTTCTGGAGGGAGGTATTATTTGAAACTACCTATCGCTTGCAGAGAGGGGATCATTTCTATCTGAACTCTCTACAACTACGAGTATCTTACCCCTTAGCGGCCTCGAGCTGATGCTGCCCGCAATACATTCCGGCACAGATAGACTCCGCCCCCACATGCGCTGAGTCACGCTACAGATCCCTGGGACGGGCCATAGTATTTTTAGAATACAGGAAAGAGTGGGAAACTAAAGGAAACATTAATTAAGAGATGTTTTTGGGTGTCTTACAGTGTGGGGCTTCTTTCAGGAAGCTACTCCGGCGCCGTTGTTCTCATTTTGTTGTGGGGAAGCGTCGTCGCGTGGGTTGACGTCTCGTTGTGGGTGGGATTCGATAGGTCAGTTCCAGTATCTGAGCTAATGAGCGTGCAAGAGTTCGCTATCTTATCAACCGATTATTACAGTCTCCTTCACTCCCTGATCCCGGTTGTGATTTAGTCTGCCGACAGATTAACTTCCGCTTCATGCCCGTATCGAGTAACAATATTTATAATGTACATCAAAGGATATTACAGTTTTTGTTCCCTTACCTTTTAATGTACTTAGCGTCGTGTTGAATGTTTTGGTAATACAGTATGCATATAGGAGTTATTCGAAATCACTTTTCGACTTCGCAATGCAGAATTTCTCTTGGATTAAGTTCGTAAATTATATGAATATTTCTAGACGAATACACGTGAGACTCCCGTAATAGAGGTGTCGGCAGTGCGACGATCTCCTGAGATAACAAGAGGGCTCGTTAAACAAATATTTTAAAGTTAATTTAAGTAATTTAACTAAAATTTCTTTGCAGACACGTAAGTGCAAAATATACGTTGACCAAACATCCTACGCAGGATTCGAACCGACGACAGCAGCTACGACTTGTTGTTGAGGGCGTCCAGACGTGAATTTTTTAGATTTTAGTTTATTTTTCATTCTGGAAATATTAAATATATGTGCATAAGATTCATATACATTTACCGTAGCAAAATGAATAAATATTGAAAAGTACATTGAAATTAGTTAAATATCTTGTTCACAATAAAAATCTTAATTCTGGATAAAAAAATGTATTAAAACTGCGCTACATTGAAGTACTTGTATCTCAAAAAGCTATTTAGCTACAGCTATAAAATTTTACTTGACATTTGAGAATTATATAATATTCTTTTTTTCCAGTTTCATATAATGTCGCTGCAAAATTTTGCATTCCAAAAATAATTTGTATTGATTAAAGTTATTAATTTATAATTATTAAACTTCATTAATTAATTGTTCATGTAACATGATCTTAGTAGTAGTAATTTTTAGGCATAATATAATTTTCTTCAGATTCTTGATACAAGGAAATTATCAGTTCTCCCCTGTGATTAATACTGTATATCCTTAGATATTGGCACTTGAATGCAACATTGTTTTAATCCTTTTAAAAGTTTTGTCCAAAATTAAAATTCTTATTGTGATCAAACTATGTAACCAATTTCAATGTACTTTTCATTATTTTTAATCACTCTACTAGCTATGCTAAATTTGCACGAAGAATTTTATACAGATATCTTAGATATTTCCAGAGAAGAAAATACATATGTTGAAAATGTAGGAACCTCACGTCTGTGTGCCCTTAAATCCCATTCCCATTCAGGAGTAGGTGAGTAGAGAAAGACATTTCTCCAATCGGCTGAGACGGCAACCATTACTTTGGTAGTTAATATTACGCGTATGCTTGCCACCATCTGCTGGTAGTACACCGGCTGATTCAATGTCAGAGATACCTGAGCCTGAAATATCAAATCGGCTTGAGAAGAGTGTGGCTTCTCTATGGATATTCCTTGCCCTAGCCATGCAAGAACAGTGTATACTATATCATGACCATAGGACCATAGCTGTAGAACAGTGATGTCTGCAATACTGTCCTACATAATTATATAGGTCGCGCCACCGTTTTTGGCATGCGAAATAAGTAATGGGAACCTTAAGTGTGAGTGTCTTACATTTGTACAGAGTATGGGTGATAAAGCTGGCAGTTGTGATTGGCAGATGGTTGATGTGACGTGTGTTTAGGGGGAGGTACCGTTCTGAGCTGCAGTGACAACATAAACTCACTGACTGGACACTACTCAAGGACACACCACAGGAATGCTAGCATAGGGAAACGTAAGTGCGAGTATCTTACTTTTTCCGCAGTCTGGGCACAAAACTGGCAACTGTGATTGATAGATTGCTGACGTGACGTGTGTGTATATATATATATATATATATATATATATATATATATATATAGGAGGAGGTACCATTCTCAGCTACACTATCAACAGATGCTCGCAGACTGTGCATTGTACTGAACGACACACGCCAGGAACGCTGGCGTCAGCAACTGTATAAATTAGGAAATGTCGACTGTTTCGTAACTGCGTTGCCAGTCCCTTTCTTTTGACTTCTCTTGCAATTGTTACATTTCTTTAAATAATGATAACTTTAAAATTAAACTTAATGGATTCCAAAAGATGTGAGGAGCCGTTGGAAAGGAAAATTAGAAAGAAAATGAAATAACGTTTTATGAGACTTTACTTTTTTTTTATGGATGGGACTCGTATAAAGAAAAAGAGTAAAAGAGACGAATTAAGTTCTGCTGAAATGAAATATATTAAAAATGTTGGGAGTTGTTGGTATTTCGTTATAAATTACGCGATGGTTATATTAAAAGAGATGTGAAAGTTTTTAACTTATGAAGGCTATTAACTTATAAATTGAAGTGAGTAGAGCACTTTAAAATTCGAGCAGTGATGCTCCTGAAAGTGTTAAAATACACTTAGCAAGAGAGATATAGGCAGGCAAAAAAAGAGGTGGCGAGAATTTTAAACTAAACCTTGAAAGTGAAGCGAAATGAGTGAATGAATTCAATTTACTACAAAACTGTAATGATTTACAGTGTTGCATGAGACCACCAGCACCGCCATCACCACAATCATTACACCCAAATCATAATGTATTTCAAGAACTGTGTTGTAGATGGTTATTCAGCGTGGAAATTCAACGTGGGAGAGAAATGGTCAACGAATTTTACTTAGGACCCTCCATCAGGTATAAGGTTCTTTTACTTGCTCTGAATCCCAAATTTTATCAAACGGGTGTAGTAAAAGCTTTGAATTATACCCTAGCTAGCGGTAGGCTTTGTTTGGATATTTATTTTTTGCACGCATCAATGTATTGTGGTATTGTCACGTTTTGCTTGTAAAGATTATTCCTTATTACAGTTATTTTTATGTGATATCAGTACATTGATTTCTACCACAACCATCAACAGTGAATAAATTTTAAGTTCTAAGATGACTTTTAATCGAAATTTAAATTTAAATTTTACTAAACTTATCGTTATCAATCAACTCGAGATGTGACAACTATTTTTTTTTACTCCTTTTGGGGTATGTATGACGTCAATTATTACAAATATTAACGCATCATTGTTAAACATATACTACCACATCTTGTGATTGGAACGGCATCTGAGAAGGCCTAATCAATGACCAAAGTCTTACCTTATCTCTTCAAAGGAAAGCGTCGTTATTGACACCGTCTGGGTATTAATTGAGCGCTCGGACTATAAGTATTTCCTACATCATCGTCGTTGTTATTATCAACTTACATATCTATGGTTATAGCAGCTTTTCTGCTAGCAAACAACTATATTAGTTAAGGGGTTAGGTACAGCTTACAGCAGTAACATTTTGGAAATATTCAACATTTTTTCCTCCATTACTATATCTTGTACAATAATGAAAATTAGTATGTGTAAAACACTGTCCTTCTGCTATATTAAAAAATATTTTTACGATTAAAAAAAACTATTTACATTTTTTTAAATTCAGTTCACTGTGCAGTGACGAAGCGTTTCCCACTTAACTAAAAAACTATCGAACATTCTGTGATGAAATTTTTGTGTGTATTTATGCATATCATATCTACAATATGATGCAAGATCACTTCCCTGACTTTGATGGATTGTCTGATAAAAATAAATTTATTTAAAAATGGCCAAATATAAGTATTTTCTTCTAACACAAAACAAAAAAAGTATTATTTATTAAGGAATGTAGTTGAAAGAGCATGATATTGTAAACATGATTTTCAGCAATGAAATAAAAGGGAGAGAACATGAGAAAGTTAACAAGTTTATAAGTTATAAGGAAAATACTTCACTGCACAGTGAACTGCCACCATTTTGAATTTTGAAAAAAGAATATAAACAATTCTTTTTGAATCATAAAAATATTTTTTTCGTAAAGCAGGACAGTACAAGATACAGTAATGGAGGGAAAAAATGTTGAACATTTTCAACAATTTTACTGCTGTAAGCTGTACCAAACTCCTTTATTAAACCGTTGTTAGGTGTACTTCACAAGAAGAAATTGCAATTAAAGTTGCACGTACTCCTACCAAATGTTGAATATGAGGTCTCGGTTCTGATTGAAAAATGTTTGAAGATCGCGAATACATGACGCACACACACACACACACACACACACACACACACACACACACACACACACACATACAAGACTACACTTGTTTTCATTCGACCGTTAAATATACATGTGCGTGTCATTGAAGACCATTGCTTCCATGCCTGTTGAGCCAGTGTATCAAACAACATCAGATTATCTTTAAGAACTGATCTTCTACATGTGATTTTGTGCAAACATGTTAAAGACATATTGTGGTTTTTCCTGGAATATTTCTGTATACCCTTTATAGCTAGTCTTCTTCTCTGTCTTTCACGTGATGCATTTAATATAGATTCCAGGCGTTTCTCTGGTTCTATATAACTTTTCCGTTTTCTTAAGTTGCCTACATTCAGGAAAGTCCCGAAACATATTGATTGCCCCTTGTATGCACACATACTTTCTGACTTCACTATTCGCACTACTCAATTGTGTGAGGATCTTAAATATCGAATATGCTTGACTGTACAATTATAGTAACTGTGGAAGCAAGCAAAAGTGTTAATGGTCAGTCGTAAACACAGGACACGAGGTGTGACTGGTCATTTGAGGCGTTCAGAGCTAAAGTGGATCAAGTCCATAAGACGTAGTTTTGAGGCAATAGGACTTAAAGTCAACTTGCTCTAGTGGATTATCTAATTTGACTAGCAATAATTTTATTGCTCCATTCTAAAATTCTAGATTTATAAAATATAAAAATAATTGTGATGTTAATTGATGCAACGCTTTTGGTGACTTGATCCACTTTGGCTCAGAACATCGTGAACAAATCTGCAGTGCTCGGGAAAAGTGACACAAGTCTGTTTTCACTAACCTTCTTTGATAATTTATTGACAACTTACGGAACATCTGCTAGCTTAGAAAAGAATACATAAGTATTTCTCCCATTACAGTAATTCATACAGAAAAAAATCAAATCGACATACACCAGTGTAACTTGTCAATAAATTATCAAAAAAGGTTTGTGGAAACTGACTTATGTCACTTTTCCCAAGCACTGCAGATTAATAATCTGAGTGAGCCAAAAGTGACTGGTATCATCTACTGGCGAATGCTTGGAATTAAGGCTTGATCCATTACTGCTGGGAAAAGATCAAATTTCAGATAATCAGAAAATGAATTAAACTGAATTTATAAAAATTTGTGACTTGATCGACTTTAGCTCTGAACGCCTCAATTTTAAAGAAAGAATACGTATTATGGGATAATAAAATCAGAATTGAAACTAAACATATAATGTATAAATCAATTGTGAGAAGTACAACTTTATATGGGGCAGAAACTTGGCAATTGCAAAACTCATTCAAAAATAATTTTTTGGCCTTAGAAATGGATTATTGGAGATGATCAGCAGGCGTTTCAAGAAGAGATAAAACTAGAAATGATATAATCAGAGACAAAATGCAAGTTAAGAATGATATTGTAGAGGATATTTTCACAAAACAACTAATATGGTATGGGCATATGATGCGAATGAATACGGAAAGATTACCAGGGTTAGCATATGATTGGACCCCTATGACAACATGGGAAAAGGGCATTCTGGAAGCTATGGAAAGAAGACAATTAGGAGAAGACCTATGGAGAGATAGAGGGGAGTGGTATCTTGCAGTGCGATACATTTATCAGTGACTGTAAATTAATATTTGGGTGTCAGAAAATGTCAAAAGACATTGTAAACTGACTAACAAAAAAAAATAAGCTGAAAAATTTTGACAGCCATTGCCACTAGATTAAAATCGGGCAAAGGTAAATAATACATAATAACATACATCAAAATATGATTAATTATTATTCAGTCAATATGGCCTAAGCATTGCATTACATATGAAAGAAAAACATATGAGAAAAAATATTGATGTGTTACATCCTATTTAATCTTGATACAAACGTTTTCGCCCCTAATGGGGCATCTTCAGGTACAAATATAAGTATCATCTAAAATCAATTACAATACAAGCTTTACATTTGAAACTGCCTTGACTAGAATAAAATATGACATAGTGACAATATTATCTATACCAACATTAAATGTCCTGTCAAAATATTAAAAACAAATTTATTTTAAAACAATGTGAATGTGCTTAGCTATACGAAGTAGATCCCTTGTATGATATCTCAAATGTATTATGTTATTGTCAATAAAATCATTAAAAGTACTAAAACTATACAAATTAAAATCTAATATTATCAAATGTGGAGTCATAAAAGCATGTATAACTAATTTCGTGGAGCTTTTATGACTCCACATTTGATAATATTAGATTTTAATTTGTATAGTTTTAGTACTTTTAATGATTTTATTGACAACAACACAATGCATTTGAGATACCATACAAGGGATCTACTTCGTATAGCTAGCACATTCACATTGTTTTAAAATAAATTTGTTTTTAATATTTTGACAGGACATTTAATGTTGGTATAGATAATATTGTCACTATGTCATATTTTATTCTAGTCAAGGCAGTTTCAAATGTAAAGCTTGTATTGTAATTGATTTTAGATGATACTTATATTTGTACCTGAAGATGCCCCATTAGGGGCGAAAACGTTTGTATCAAGATTAAATAGGATGTAACACATCAATATTTTTTATCATATGTTTTTTCTTTCATATGTAATGCAATGCTTAAGCCATATTGACTGAATAATAATTAATCATATTTTGATATATGTTATTAACACGAGGCTTAGCTGAACATTTTCCAACATGAATTGTAAATTAGTAAATAATACAGGTAGGATTTCAACCCATGACCGTGGGATCTACGCAACGTTAAAGATGAGCTCTTGAGCGTTGCGTGTTATACACAACAGCTGGCCTCATAGATAGCTACCGAACCTCTAACAGTAATGCTCGCAATTTCGAATGCAGAATTGATGAATGTGACAACCTAGCAGAAGCGATTAAATAGAGTGTTTAAAAATTGAAAACAGTGATTGAATTAATAGAGACGTAGATAGGAGGTCGGCGCTCTGATTACCGGAAGACCGACTGTCTAAATTAATAACCCCTTGAAGCCGAGATCATGACGGCGTGGCTGATGAGAAAATCAATACAGTCGCTGTCGGAGCGTCTCACATGACCTTAATATGTGCTCGCTGATGACGATAATAATGATGATAATTGTTTGATACGTGAATACGTGACCTTGACCTCAGAAATAAGCTCCTGTGCTGACCTGTTAATTATGAGGAAGTCAGCTGTCTAGAATCCACTTCTTGTGTCGGTAATGAACTCTCATCAAACTTCAGACTTTGAGAATAGAGATAAGAAAGGAGTGTCTGCGTTACAGCTCTTCATTTGGGATAACTCTTCATAAATTAATGAAATGACACCTAACTTATTGTAAATTTAACGAAATGCAGAGCAATTTGCACCATTATTATTATTATTATTATTATTATTATTATTATTATTATTATTATTATTATTATAGTTACTTATTGGCTTTTAAGAAACCCGGAGGTTCATTGCCGCCCTCACACAAGCCCGCCATTGGTCCCTATCCTGAGCAAGAATAATCCAGTCTCTATCATCATATCCCACCTCCCTCAAATCCATTTTAATATTATCCTTCCATCTACGTCTAGGCCTCCCCAAAGGTCTTTTTCCCTCCACTCTATATGCATTTCTAGATTCGCCCATACGTGCTACATGCCCTGCCCATCTCAAACGTCTGGATTTAATGTTCCTAATTATATCAGGTGGAGAATACAATGCGTGCAGTTCTGCGTTGTGTAACTTTCTCCATTCTCCTGTAACTTCATCCCTTTTAGCCCCAAATATTTTCCTAAGCACCTTATTCTCAAACACCCCCTCTCTCAAAGTGAGAGTCCAAGTTTCACAACCATAAAGAACAACCGGTAATATAACTGTTTTATAAATTCTAACTTTCAGATTTTTTGACAGCAGACTGGATGATAAAAGCTTTTCAACCGAATAATAACAGGCATTTCCCATATTTATTCTGTGTTTAATTTCTTCCCGAGTATCATTTATATTTGTTACTGTTGCTCCAAGATATTTGAACTTCTCCACCTCTTCAAAAGATAAATTTTCATATTTCCATTTCGTACAATATTCTCGTCACGAGACATAATCATATACTTTGTCTTTTCGGGATTTACTTCCAAACCTATCTCTTTACTTGCTTTAAGTATAATTACCGTGTTTTCCATAATCATTTGTGGATTTTCTCCTAACATATTCACGTCATCCGCATAGGCAAGCAGCTGATGTAACCCGTTCAATTCCAAACCCTCTCTGTTATCCTGGACTTTCCTAATGGCATACTCTAGAGCAAAGTTAAAAAGTAAAGGTGATAGTGCATCCCCTTGCTTTAGCCCACAGTGAATTGGAAACGCATCTGACAGAAACTAACCTATACGAACTCTGCTGTACGTTTCACTGAGACATTATTATTATTATTATTATTATTATTATTATTATTATTATTATTATTATTATTATTATTATTATTATCATTATCATCATCATCATCATATAGTACGAAATGGAATTATAAAAATTGGAAATTTACTGCTTGAAAATGTGGAAAAATTCAAATATCTTGGAGCAACAGTAACAAAATATGACACTCGGGAGCAAATTAAACGCAGAATAGACCTAAATATGGGAAATGCCTGTTATCCGGTTGAGAAGCTTTTGTCATCCAGTCTGCTCTTAAAAAAACTGGAAGATAGAATTTATAAAACAGTTATATTATCGATTGTTCTGTATGGTTGTGAAACTTGGACGAGAACTTTGAGAGAGGAACAGAGGCTAAGGGTGTTCGAGAATAAGGTTCTTAGAAAAATATTTGGGGCTAAGAGGGATGAAGTTACAGGAGAATGAAGAAAGTTACACAACGCAGAACTGCACGCAGTGTATTATTCACCTGACATAATAAGAGACATTAAACCCAGAAGAACTGGTAGTATAATTGTTTTATAAATTTTAACTTTCAGATTTTTTGAGAGCAGACTGAATGATAAAATTAATTTTAATATTTAATAGAAGGAAATGAGGAAGGCCTAGAAATTCATGGAGGGCTGGAATATTGAGGATGATGAATGATAAGGGACTAAATGAGCAGGATTGGAATGACAGACGCAGATGGAAAATGGGAATAAAGGGTAACCACTGAAAAGTGGAGAGGCCCTCAAAAGTAAAAAAGTAAGTATATTTAGTATTAATATTATAATTAATATTAGAGGAGAAGGATTCACTCTAGCGCCGGCGATCGATCCCGGATTCTTGGTTCTACGTACCAAGCGCTCTCACCATTGAGCTACGCCGAAGTTCAATCCACAGTACCGGATCGAACCCCTCTCCACTAGTGTTTCCCTTTCTGGCCTAACTCCAAGTTGGGCATGTGCTTATGCTGACATTTTATATTAAGTCAACTACCATTATACAAGGAGCGCACTCAGTTGAGTGACTTGGTGGCCGGGATTCCACAATAATATGCACAGTAATCTGTATAGTAATATGCACTGTTACTCGACGTAGATGAATGATAAAAGCTTCTCAACGGAATAATAATGCGCATTTCTCATATTTATTCTGCGTATAATTTTCTCCCGAGTATCTTTTATATTTGTTATGCTGCTCCAAGATATTTGAATTTTTCCACCTCTTCAAAGAATAAATTTCCGATTTTTATATTTCCAATCGTCACCAGAATGCAAGAACTAGGTAACTCGAGTTTTCCTGTTTTGAGATATTGCCTATTTACTTATTTATTGCACTAAGGAATATGTCTCGTTTTCTTTGACCTATTTGTTACATTGAAAAATAGATGTCACTGGTATCGTTCGATCAGTTACGTAGTTCTTACATTACATTCTATGCGATTTTTGCTATGTTATAATAGAGATAACCAAAAAATGCAAATTTCGAGTTACCTAGTTCTTGCATTCAGGTGACGAATGACACCTAACTTAATGTATTGTAGGATTGTATTCTGTATTGTAAATATTGTGTATTGTTTATGATTTTATTTGTATTGTTTATCATTTTATTTTGTATTGTTTATATTGTGTATACCACTACCACCGGGTGCTTGCCCAGTTACAGTGTAAATAATAAATACATACATTTCGTACAATATTCTGGTCACGAGACATAATCATATACTTTGTCTTTTTGGGCTTTACTTCCTAACCTATCGGTTTACTTTCTTCAAGTAAAATTTCCGTGTTTTCCTAATAGTTTGTGGATTTTCTCGTAATATAATCACGTCATCCGCATAAACAAGGAGCTGATGTAACCCGTTCAATTTCAAACCCTCTCTGTTATCCTGAACTTTCCTAATAGCATATCCTAGAGCAAAGTTAGAAAGTAAATGTGATATTAGTAAAAATATAATAATGGAATAAAATTAGTGTTTCCCAAAGAAATCCAATTATTGACACCATTCATACCGGAGAATTTAATATGGCTTTGGATTTTACACGGGATGAAAGGAACTCGACTTCGGAAGACAGTCTACAAAATTGCTCGTCGTTTGGGAAAATATTCCAGGTTATACCGAAATTACTTTTTTTTCAAGACCTAGAACATGTTGGACAGCCCTTGTCGGGATGTTACTTTACTTTTAAATATAGATAAAGTAACAAACTCGTACTAGTGTAGTCGCTCGCAAGAAGCAGGTGGAAGCTGTGGGCTGAAAGCGTGCTGCATAATCAGTCATTAGTCGGTGCAGAAGGTAATTTCCCGGAGGTGTAAGCTTTCAGAGGCTCGAGCTGACAGTTGCCCGTCTGAAGACGAGGATATCCTAATTAACCCAACATAATTTCAGAGCCGAGAATTTACCACCAAGGTTTCATGCGTCTGACACTCGTACACGATAGTTAACCTAATAAGCCGCGTTAACACGGTAACAGTGCCGAGTTTTATAGCGCTAATGAGGGGCAATAAAATGCTTGTATATTGGGAATCTGCTTCATGTCTCGTTGTGCAAAGGAAAAGGTAAATAGTTTTAGTTTCAATAAAGTGTGCCACACAGAAACCACAAAATGTTCTACTAATGTTTGATAGACAGTTACTGCTTCAATGTGTCGCTAGAAAAGAAAATTGAAAAACTTGTATAAACCTAGATCATATATGTAACCTGTTAGGTCATCGCTATGTTAAAATCGTTTGTACTTTGAAGAGAACAACCGGCAGGATCGCCACCCGGCGGTAAACGAACACGAGATGGCAGTACAGTCGCTAATGCAATTCAAATGGGAATTATGACGTGACTCCTTATGTAACAACTAGATGGCAGCGTAGTAAACCTGACAAAAGTTGTTAACGTCAAAGCCTATAAGACCGACCTATCTGGGATGTATATGATTTAGGTATAATTTACCCCATTTTTCGTGTCACTTTAAAGTTTATACTACGCCTATCTTACATAATTTCGGTAAATTGCGTAGGGTCTAGTACGGCTAATATGATATGAAGAGTCCACTGCAAGAATAATGGATGTCAGTTTCTTGTCGAAAATGAACCAAGACTGTCAATGCATAGCTTAAGGCATATAGAATGTACATACAGAGTTATAGGCATTAACACTGATAGTCATTATCCGGTAATGATCGGAAAATCACAGTTAAGCTTTGAGCGCTAAGCATTTCAAACTTTCATTTGCTTCTCCTGCAAAATGTATTTCCAAATGACATCCATCATTCTTGCAGAGGACTCTTCATATAGTACAAAAATTCGTGCTCATTTGATGCAGACTTTAACCTATAGAATGCATAACAGTGGTCCCCGAGTACCTCAGTACTTTTGAATCAATTTACTGTAAATTACTTGTTAAATGATAAGTTATCACCCTGTTTGAAATTTTTAGTATGCTCTCAGATGTCTTTTGGGTTTGTATCAACGACACTCAAATAAGTTTTGTCAGTTTCATTTTTTAGATATGGGCTAACAACCCATCACCGTAAAAAAACAGTTTGTTACGAAACCTCAAAATAAGCCTCGGAATGGGACTGATTCTCTGACATCACAGCAAAGTCCATATAGATCAGTTTCTGTCGGATGTTTTTCCATTTCACTGCGGGCTAAAGCAAGGAGATGTATTATCACCTTTACTTTTTAACTTTGCTCTAGAGTATGCCATTAGGAAAGTCCAGGATAACAGAGAGGGTTTAGCATTGAACGGGTTACATCAGTTGCTTGTCTATGCGGATGACGTGAATATGTTAGGAGAAAATCCACGAACTATTAGGAAAAAATACGGGAATTTTACTTGAAGCAAGTAAAGAGATATAGTAGGTTTGGAAGTAAATCCCGAAAAGACAAAGTATATGGTTATGTTATATCTTGGATTCGAACCTATTCTGTTGCTATCTCGTTACTATGGAAATATCACTTTTATTTTTCGTTTTGTGGATAAACACGTAACATACTTCAATTTTATAGGTCCTAAAATACCTGACACGTAGGTTAGAATCTAAAATTGTCTATTTTGTTTGTCGGAATCTAAAAATACCTAATCTAATTCGTTGTATTTGACATATACATCTGTATTTTATTTACTTTAATGCAACTGTGAAACTCGCTGAAATAGTATTGCCGTTCATTGCAGTGTAAATATCTCACTGTAGGTGGAGTTCTTTGAAAGGAAAGCTGCACAATGCGACGACAATGTATATAGAGGGCGACAGTCTGCAGAAACATCGAACAAATTTTAAAAGAAAAGACGCATGTCAGGGTCAGACGTGACGCAATAACGTGATCATAACATGGGCAAGGAGTAGCGAGTGTTTTCTCCACCTCTACCATGTGAGCAGTTTGGTCCGTTATCATTCAGTAGTGAACTAGTGATACTGGCTTCAAAAATATCATTCAATTTTCCCAATTAATGGGATATTTTCATTAGGAAAAATCCCTCTAATTGAGTAAACAAAATTATATTTATTTATTTAATTATTTATTTATTTATTTAGTTAATCGTTTATTTGTTTCTTTATTTATTTGTTTATTTATGTATTTATTTGTTTAATTATTTATTTATTTATTTAACAGGGCAACGCCCCAATTACAATAGACAGTACATAGAATTGCAGATGACATGAAAAAAGAGATAAAACAGATACAAATACAAGATACTAGTGTAAATACAAATTAAAAATGAAAGATGGCAAAAAAAAACATACAAATAGATACTACCTAAATAAAAGACACAGATATAGATATAAATGAAAAATACAAAATAAAAATAAATGAATCATAGATAAGTATAGGTATCATAGCCAAAAAAGATTATTATACGAATAACAATCCACTTTTGCAGTACACCACTTCTAGAGGATCTATGTGACCATTATACTTTTACTACGTCACACTACTTTTGACCAATAAAACGGTACGGAACGACGTGTTTCAACCAGCCATGGCTGCTTATCCTACAATTTTTATCACCTCCCTAGCATTTACTAGTTTTTATCACTTCCCTAGCATTTGTTTCTTTGTTTGCCAACATTCATTCACTCATAGTGTTCTACTCAAGGGCAGATCTTTCACTACAAACCCAGCATTCTCCAGTCTTTCCTATTTTCTGCCTTTCTCTTTGTCTTCTCATATGATCCATATATTTTAATGTCGTCTATCATCTGATATCTTCTTCTGTCCCGAACTCTTCTCCCGTTCACCATTCCTTTCAGTGCATTCTTCAAAAGACAGTTTCTTTTGCTGAACCAGTGACCAAGACAATTCCTTTTTCTCTTTTTGATCAGTTTCAGCATCATTCTTTCTTCATCCACTCTTTCTAATACAGCTTCTGTCTGTCCATTTCACACGTTCCATTCTTCTCCATATCCACATTTCGAATGCTTCTATTCGCTTCTCTTCACTTCGTCGTAATGTCCATGTTTTTGCCCCATATAATGCTTCACTTCACACAAAGCAATTGACTAGTCGCTTCCTTTGCCACTGCTATCCTCCTTTTGACTTCTTAGCAGCAGCTCATGTTACTGTTTATAGTACACCCCAAGTATCTGAAGTTATCCACTTGCTCTACTGCCTCATTTAGAATTCGCAAGTTTACCTTCTTTGCTTTTCTTCCTATTACCATTGTCTTCGTCTTGTTGGCATTTATCTTCATCCCATGCTGCTGACAGCTTTCATGAAGCTCCAGTAGCATATCCTTTAGAATCATCTCCTCTTGTACTTTCAATAATTCTACCTGTTAAAATGGTTCATGTTTATTTCATCATCCTTTACTATCATTTATTTTCTTTGTATTTATTATTTAGGTTATGTTATAGCTTCTGCTGTATGAGGTTATGGATAGTCACGTATTGGAGATTGTTTAATATATATATATATTGATAAAATTTAAGTGGATTGCAACTGTTTTAACAAAAATGAAACTGAACCAACAAAGTCCTCTTGACAGTAATCGTCCATGGAGTTCAATGAACATTGTATAGTTGGCACAACTGGTCACAAGAGAACACATCGTAAAGCACTACAGCCATCTAGCGGAATATTTGTATTGATGAGATTGTACAATGATACATTTTCAAGACAGGTTATTAATTTAGTAAGTCAATTAATATTTTATTGTATTAGAATGCTTCATTTCTTCTAAACTTTATATACTTTCTTATAATCGTGTAATAGGCAATTAAATCCCAGTCGAGTTTTGATTTTATCTACATAAAGGAAAATCTCTAGTGAGATTACTGTAGATAATCTGTCAAAAAATTGCATTGTATCGGTGATCTATGCAATGGAGGGAGAAAGGAACTGACTATCCTACCCTATTTTCTTCTGTCCTAGTTGCCTTATAAGTGGTGCCTTGTTGGTATTACTATTGAGGTTCAGACCTGTCGTGGGACAGTTGACTGAACAACAACAATGTTGTAAACCTTATATGTATTAATATTGGTATATACTCTCTCTGTTCCAAAATATGGTACAGAACAAACAAAACAAGTTTGATTATTGCGCATGCGCGCACGAAATGTTTCACTGTGTGATATTGTGTGTAGTAAAGGGACTATCAGACAGTGCAGTTATGTTTCTAGTCTTCTGCAGTGTATAAAACTTTAATATTTAAATATAATCTTCATCTTACGATGTTTGGTGACGTATATACGTCCGTTGATGTGGCATATTAATGAATTTAAATACTATTACAGTCACAATCATGCCATGGTATGAAAGAAAAATTTCACAACCTCGAGCGGGAATCGAACCTGCGACTTCCTGTACTCCGGTCAGGCGCTCTACCACTGAGCTACCGAGTTCGTCTCACGCCAAAGGCTTGGAATTATCCTTTCATACTGGCGACTCTGTTTAGAGTACTGTCCATAGCGTCTGATCTAGTCAGCACAACGTCACCAAACATCAAGAAGAAGATGAAGATTACATTTGTAAAGTCCCATAAGCAGTGCTGAAGTCGTAGGTTCGATTCCCGTTCGAGGTTGTGAAATTTTTCTTTCATACCATGGCATGATTGTGACTATAATAGTATTTAAATTCATCTAATATTGAAATAGTTCATTATGAACAGAAATCAAATGCGCACCTGCTGTGGTGTTCCTGTTGCAGAAAACGTAACACCAACCCAGTCAATTTTGAATAGAACATCTAAGGCACAATAGTCGTATAAAAACGGGTTGTAGTTGTTGCAGTTTTTATGTTAATTTGCCTCTCTCAAATCAATGTTTCCTTTTCTTTTATTAATTTGACATCACACAGAATGAAATGTACTTTTATTTATTAGTTTTTCTTATGTTAATTTATCATACAAATAAGTATCTAGAAGATGTATTAAAGTTACATTATATTATTGAGAACTTTAACAAACGTATACCATATTTTCGAATGAAATAAATGACATCTTCCTTTCCTCTTAAAAATAGATTTGAATTCCTAAAATATGGGTTGATAAAACTGATTTTAGTTATTTGAAATCTAACTACCCGGGTCTTGCTTATTAGTATTAATTGTTATTATTCTATTCGTAAAACAGACTTAAATACCACTCGAGGTTTCGATTTTCCTTAGCTAAACTTATGAATAACTTTTTACTCGCAGCTAGAGTTAAATTTATCGGTAACATCAAAACTTCTGGTGACTTTACCTATGATCTTCCTACTCGGAAAATGGGTCGTCTTAGTTTCGAAACCGTTATTTTGTCTTGTATATATGAAGCCTGTGTCTTGAAATTTGAGACCTGACTGAAGATTCTTGTGTGTTTGTTCTCCTTTGCTATCATCAGCGAAACCACCTCAATCAAAACAGCCCTTGAATCGTGTTGCTCACCCAATCTCCTCTCCCAGTCAACCGCTCCTCTTCGCCAGGCTTTGTAACGTGCCGAAAGCTTCCTTATAACATTGTGCCCTTAAAACTTGGAGAGGAATATTGAACAGTGTTTTAGCAATATTGTTGCTGCGAGCCTTCAAGGGATGGGTCGACTGATTTTACTACCCTGAGCAAACGTTAATTGTATCTTCTACCCCCATACTGAACGCACAGCTTCTAAGCGTGTACAAATTTCGCTTTTGCTGTAGTTCCATCCTTGTGGCTCAGCACTCCCGCAAATTCTTCTTTTCACTAGTAAGATGATGGATATATTATGTACGGGCTATTCCATATGAAATCGAACAGTAAAAAACCTCGCATTTTTATACTCTAATTTTTTCCCTACTTATACAAGGTGCTGAGGGGAGTGCATTTTTTAGAATATACTATCGAAAGTCAAACGGTTTTCGTAGCATTGAGCGACAAATTTAGCGTATTTTATAAAAACTAGCCTCTTTCAGCGCTCAGAATCAGAACTCTGGAACCATTTACTGCAGAACATTGAACGAGAGCTTATTTTGAAGCTGACATTTGGTAGGTTATGTTAAGAAGTAATTCTTATTTTTATTGTACACAGAGAGACAGATAATCTGATTTTACTTGCTTTTAGGCTTTTTGGCCATTTGTAAAAATGTAAAAAATTATTGAGAAAAAAACCTTGCAGTATTAAGAAGGATTCGGCATTGTTTGCTTAGTGGTACGGCAATAAGTTTCGAGGGTATTAAATAGATTATTTTCACACGACTAGACTTGAACGGCGCAGTACCACACGCACTGGCCGAGAGCTGAAGATAAGCGAGCGTTGGGCGTCATTTTACTCCTGTGTTTATGAAAACCTATGATAAAGCTAGCACGGCCATGACTGCTAGACGACACATCACGTGTTTGTCTCCTGGCCTTGCTTGTCTCGGCTAGCTCTCGTCTCACAGTCAGCTGGTTACTTCACGCGCGTACTATTTATTTTCTTTATTTGATATTTTCAATACTTTCTTATCAACATACCATCAGTAAAAAATATGTGTTTATTTGTACTTTCAAAGCGGAATCTAACTATATATTTTTTAAATATTTTTTTCCTAGCCAAAGGCGTCGTAATGAGAAAAAAATCTAAATTTCTCCATTTCCATAAAAAGTAAGAAAATCTGTTTATAAGTCAATATAAACTTTAATTTCTCAGCATCAAAATAAACCATGATTTTGATCATTGGGTGAAAGGGTTTCGGAGCTACAACAGTTTAAAGTTGCTAATTTTATGAAAATACGATAAATATTTTAAATTTAAACACTATGAAGTTCTGATGCCTCAAACTTTGCACAAAGCATTGTATCACAATTCCCTACGTACAAAAAAAGTTTCATTGTATTTAGAAATTGTAAGGTCAATTTCTCTATATTTCGGCCTATTTCGGTCGATTTGAGATGGAATAGCTCGTACGCAGAAATCATAGTCTTGGGTTGGAATCCTATGTAAGAAATTATTCATTTTACAGAGTAGAAGATGCATCAAAATTTAAGAGGTGATTCTATATGTTAAATGTAACAAAACTTTTATTACACTCTTCCTTCATGAAGCACCGTTAAGCAGGAATAAAATAGTCTTTGCAGCGTTCTATTGCGGTAATGGCCCGAGAGAAATGGCTGAATGCTATACAAGCAGATAAGTAAAAATAAACTGAACAGTTAATGTCTTGAATCTTTTTTTGCATATCAAACCGTTTAGCAATGAATTCAAATTGAATAATTGCGAAAAGCGTTAAAATAAATCTTGCATCGCAGCGCACTGTCGCGCGTCAACGACTGAGTACAGCAGAGGGGAGGGGATGATAAGGAGTGCAGGCCGGGCTTGCTTAGAGCAGTGTTGCCAACTGGACGGAAATTCCGTCAAAATTGATGGAATTTCGACATAGCGGACGGGAAAAGAATGGTTCTGACGGGTGACGGATTTTCTGACGGAAATTACGATTTACATCGTCTTTTGAGTCTTTTAGCTGCTGTTATTTTTAATTGTTTAATTTTTGGGGGGATTTTACTTTTTCTTTGAAGAGTCCTGCTTGTGCCGTACCATGTTAAGGAATCACATGTTTCAAATTTCCTCTATATCAGGTCTGTACTTGTTTTTTTGAAAGATGGGACATGACAGTTAAGCGGCCGAGCTTGGAACTACAGTGCCATGTTGCCAATATAGACTACCACTCTGCCAGCTGATGGAAGCTAGCAATTGTCGTTAAGATGGCTTACATTAAAACATTCATTGGCAAATGACGCGAAGATAAGAAAACAATACAAAAATCGACAGAGAATCAAAGATGAAACGTACCAATGCTAACATTGTGTGCACAATAAATGTCGCCAAGCGAGCTATTAAGCACTCGCAACGAGGGAACTGTAAGTTTGGAAACTCTTACCGTTGTTACCATAGCAACTGGCCTACCACGCTATGTGACATTCAGTTGTTTTTCCGATCACAACGCTCCTGTCATGTCCCATCTTTAAAAAAAAAAACAAGTTAGATGTTGAATTATTATTTTAATCAAGATTGGTGAATAAGTTGTGTTAAAAATTGCTTTTTATTTGTATGTAGATATATTGAGTGGGTCTTATTTATCTATTTATTTATTTTTTTTTTAATTTTGACGGAATCTGACGGATTTCCGGGTGTTAGACTGACGGGACTACAATGTATATGTTAGCAACATTGGATTAGAGTTATTGCAGTAGCTGTGATGATGCCATATGCTTCATAGAAACATAACGATTTCCTCTAAAACGGTGAATGTTACAGAACAACTTATTTAGATTTTTCAAATCTCTGCTCATAATCTGTTAGGTATTATTGAACTCGAGATGCATTTTTAAATAGTTGTTAATATAGTAGGCCTAGATACGGATGGAAGGAATAGCAAGTAAATCTTTTAGGTCATTGATCTGAGAGTGTGACTTCCTGTGTATAAATACTTTGTTTTAAAAGACAGTAAACCTAAATTTGCTTACATTGTAGTCCAAGTGTCGCATTGCGGTCGGTTTGATCTTTTGTTAGAAATAGCATCTAAAGGCGATACAGAGTTGAAACTCTTGTTGAATATTTGGGTCATCGCATCCGCCGGCTTTGTCTCTAACGATGAGAGGCTTCCCGTCCTGATCTCGTGGCAGAGTGACAGATTGGAAGGAAGGAAGAAAGGAAGGAACTCTTAAAGTTAAAGTTAACAGCATATGTTTACTACCCTAACACTGTTGTAAATAGATGGTGTTCGAAATCGACTGTTGGCCTCCATTCCATTTCTCCTCCCACTATGTCGAATATGTATCGTGGCTTCATATTAATAGGTGTTATCTTCATAACCACGAACGTAATGATGAAGCCCAAAATTTTGTAAATTTTATTTAACTAGCTAGCTAGCTAGCTAACACAAATTAAAATTATAGATCAAAAATGTTTCTAGCCACTACCGTAAGAATCAGACTCGTGTACGGTGTGGTCTTAGCCAATAATATAACATAAAATTTACAAGGACAGTTTACTAAATACAGCAAGCAACTTAATTCAAACCAATAAATAACACACAACAACAAAAAAAGACAGAGAAAAAAGAGAGAAAAAACACATTTAATAGTCTATAAATTGACAATCAGACAGAAGCCAGTGATTAAATGCAGTGTTCTGTTTCAACAGTTTTAATTTTTAATCCTTAAGTCCCAGAATGGGTCAGCGATTCAAATCTTGGAAGGAAAAGAAGTATCCTGTTTCAATTTTAAAGACACATGTAGCATAAATATTTGAGAATTAGACTATTATCGCTGATATAGGCTCTATTCATCTTCACATTCTACTACATATTTGACTCAGATTACACATTTCCTTGTCACTCTACAAAAACTAGACTTTCTGCCATATTATCGAGTTTTAAAGGCGAAATATAATTTCCTAACAGTCTTTGCTTCAATAAAGAGACATTTCACCGCAAGGCAATGCGCTATTGAAAATAGTCGATTTTTGACCAATTTTATATATACATTAATTTTCGCACTGAAAAATGTACGGTATCATGAAACTCATCTTAATGTTTTAACTCTGCAATGCTTGGGAAAAGTGGCATCAGTCAGTTTCTACAAACATTTTTTATTAATTCATTAACAACTTACGGAACATCTGCTCGTTTGGGAAAAGAGACTTAAGTATTTCTGCCATTACAATAATTCATACGGAAGAAAATCAAATCGACATAAATCAATGTGAAGACAGTTTTTTCCTTCTCCTGTAAAATTAACATTTTTGACTTGTGCCACTTTTCCCGAGCACTACAGAATTATAAGTATACTTTTATATGATTGATAGAAGTTGTGTTAATGCATGAGTTATGTGTAACCAAAACTTTAAATTTAATTATCTCAAAAATAAATTTTCTACGTTTTCAAACACAAGTATTCATTTTATTTCTCAGTGGTTAAAGGTAGAGTATTGAAACTTGGCATACTTATTAATTAGTATCTCTGTTGTGAAATGGAGCATTGGCTGTGCTCAATATAGTTTTATAGCTAGAGAATTATGCATGTACAGCTCATGCATTATATCCAGACACTCCCCTACTCTTCCTACAGAGCTGCGACGAGATCGGATGAGTCTACTTACGAATTATAGGGGAATGGGTTAACCTTTACCTTGAACTCGGTAGACACACGCCCGACCTTCCCTTTTACTCCTACCCCCACCACAGAAACGTTGTTACCCTACTGCGCATCGCGAGTGTCTTGACAAAATGCATGAGCTGTACGTAAAGCATTATTATTTTTTATTAATATTTGAACATTGAAGAAATTATATATATATATATATATTTTTTTTTTTAATTACCAAATTAGAGTAGGACATTGCTAATGCTCCATTGCAAAATATGTAGTGTTACCTTTAAGAAAAAATTAGATTCTTAAAAAATAATAATTCTTTTAAAAATAGGATTTTCACTAAGAAACTTAAAAAAAAAGGATGTTTAAATTTTTTAATGTTTGTGGGAAAAGATTGAAATTTGCAGTCTATGATTATGATATTTATACGTATATTCAGTAAAAATTTCAGCTCTCTAGCTCAAAAATTGTGGATTTTAGAAATTTTAGTACCGCATCGCCTATAGATCAACAGCAAAACGTATGTCGTGGGTGATCATTGATTCAATCTTGACCAGTGATGACAGAGATCTTCTCTTCAAAGTTTAGGCTAGTGGTCGGCAAAGTTTACGTTATATAAAATACAGCCCGCAAAACAGCAATGGGGAAGGTAGGAGGAAGGAGGTATAAAAGGAGAAGGCGGGGACACCTTCACTATTGCAATTATCAGTGCGCAGAGGCAATAGTGAACATACCCAAACTGTAAGAACTTTGGACAAGTGATGGCTAAGGGGAGGGAGATCATGCCTTACCCCTCCATCCTGCTTGTATGTTACGGGGTGAGTCAAGAAATGCCGACCACTGAACTTAAAGGTACGCCCTCACTTACCGGAAAAAATCCGTTCGTTGCATTCGGATTTTTATTATAGTATCGCTCACTTGTCCGCATTTCCGAATTAATCATCATATAGTGTTGTAATTTAACGATAGAGCGCATTATTTCATTGTAGTGTTCTGAACTGAACCTGGAAATAAAATTAATAGCTCTGTAACTTACATACATACCTGGTTAATTTAGTATTACCCTAATCTATCCTCTATGTTCTTTCTCCATATTACATTGCTATAATCCTAATTTAATAAATTATAAAGCTTTTCATACTGTTGGACTTAATAAAAATAACCTTCGCGTCATCCATTTCACTACAGCTTCAATATTACCGCTATTGGAGGCCTTGCAATCGATATATTTGCCATGACATTCCTTATTTCGGCCTTTGACTGTACGCAAATCCGTTTAGAATTCTCTGGCAAGAATTCTGATCGGAATCCGGTCAAGCCGAAAGGGGCGATACTGCCAAATAGGCGATGCTCTGTTTAAAATAATGCAAAGAATAAAAATCCGAACGCGCCGTACGGAGCCGTCCCGGTAAGTGAAGGCCTATCTTTAGGCTATTTAGCCGGTTTTGAAGACTATTTTCTCTCTCTGACTTCCAAAATTCCTTTTTCCTTTGGGTAATATCTCATAGCTACTGCCGTAGTTTTTCCGACATCCTTCCTAAATGTTCACTCCATCTGTCATTTGACATTATTTCATCTAAAATTGATTTCACCTGTAATTCTTATCACCTTTCCTACGAGTATCTTTATATATATATATATATATATATATATCTTATTTTTCATATTTCTGTGAATATTTCCATATAATAGCCTAGATTAGGCCTACTTCTAAACTTGTTTAATTTTTTATCTAAATCTGTATGACGGAGAAGTGGTATGAAATTCCAGTTGGAGGAAGTTATGGCAAAATAATTTGAAAATTTCTTCTTCTTCTTCTTTAAGGATTGAGCTTGTTGACCCTTTCAGACTTCTTATAGAAACTGCATTCTCCATTTCATTTGGAGTCTTCCGATTCTTCTTCGTCCAATAGAATGGGTATACTGTCATCAGTCATCCTTGAACCGACGCATGCGAGGTGCGAGGCCCGCCTCGCACAAATCCGGACTGCACGAGAGATGGTGAGTGGTTTCTATAACTGCGAGGTGCACAGACCTTGTTCGTCGCAGTTACAGAAACCACTCACTATCTCTCGTGCAGTCCGGATTTGTGCGAGGCGGGCCTCGCACGTCGCATGCGTCGGTTCAGAAAAACCAAGGCTTTAGGAGGTGTGAGTGCCAATTTTCTTGCTATTTATTTATTGTTGTTAAAACTGTTAGGATGTCTAGTTCTTCTCTAATTTCCTGGTAATATATTTTTATTTATGCTTCTGTACCCTGAAACTGATCATAAGGCTAGTTTACACGACAACACAAGGTTTCGCAACTATTTTCATGAAAGTAATTATTACTCGTTGCACGAATGATGCCGATTTCGAGAGAGACGTTGGCGCTGCGTCATGCGATACGATCCATCACCTACGCAGTATTTGTGCTTTAGTTCGCTTACTGGCCGCCGGCAATCATTCGTGAAACGAGTAATACGTAGAAAGTTGTTTACGTGGAGACACATGTATACTGTAGTTTCATGACAACTTTTATATTTTTCTTTACTGCTATTCATTTAAACGCTAGAGTAGTAGCAGAAATGTTACTACTGACCTTAAATAGTGACAAAAGAAGAAAGAAAAGAACCTGAACTAGGGCATAAATAAAGAGAAGATTACATTTAGGATATTCTGAATCCTTATTGAAAGAGGCAGTTGTATAATATCCCAAAAGTTATCGTAATCATTTAAGAATGACTTTGGAAAAGTTCAATTTTTTTGCTTATTTTTTAAGTTTGGGTCATTGAAATTCCACGAACACGTTTGCACTGCATATAAAGCAAGACACTTAATAATTTCTTCACTCGCCCCATTTCATTTTGTAAATCAATCCGCAGATCACAACGTGTTTAACCTCAAAACGCCTCGAAACTACGAGTTTCGTTTCACTAAAAGTTGGAAACAGACGGAACTTTCTACTGTCGTAGCTCAGTGTTACCACTACATTTCACGCATGAGCATTCAAATAAATACCAGTTGCGAATCTAGTGTCGTCGTGTAAACTAGCCTTTAAGAACGTCATTTCAGCTACCGCTATGCTTTTCTTGTTCCCTTTCGTCAATATTCAGCATTCATATACGTATAATAAAGAAATAAATGTTAATAAAGATGTTTCAAAATTACATTTCAGTTGAATAAAGACGGCGATTCTGGTTTTATATCTCAGATAGAGGTAGACATTTGAAATTAATTATCATAATGTCGCGATTTAATGCGTATATTGCATTAAGTGTTCATGAAAATTAAATGATTATTTTTTTTTATGTACTGTCTTTCTGTTCTATCACTCTTATAAACTCGCCCCTTGAGAACTGAATGTTGTGTCAAAACAACATTTCGTTAAGCTATAGCAATCATGATTTTTGTTGGTTACTTAACGACGTTGTAGCAACTACTCGGTTATTTAGCGTCAATGGAATTGATAATAGGGAAATGGTATTTGGCGAGAAGAGCCGAGAATTCGCCATAGATTACCTGACCTTCGCCTTATGCTTGGAGAAAACCAACCAGGTAATCAGCCCAAGCGACCATTATGTGTGTGTGTATATGTGTGAGTGACTAATGCCTACCCACTTCACTTGCGAAATGTACAATAATTATAACTTTGCTTTCGTTGATGTTGTATTCATTCATTTAGTGTTTTGCCCAAGGGAAGGTCTTTCACTGCAAACCCAGCTTTCTCCAGTATTTCCTATTTTCTGCCTTCCTCTTTGTTTTCTCATATCATCCATATATCTTGTATGTTAGTTATTTATTATAAGGCTTTTCATTCATATTTGCTTACTTACTTACTTACTGGTTCATTGCCGCCCTCACATAAGCCCGCCATTGGTCCCTATCCCGAGCAAGATTAATCCCACCTCCCTCAAATCCATTTTAATATTATCTTTCCATCTACGTCTCGGCCTCCCCAAAGGTCTTTCTCCCTCCGGCCTCATATTTATTTATTAAAATAAGATTATTGCTTTACCTAATTCAAGACAGGTTCAGTCACACCACCTTCATGGCCTGTAAAGAGAATACTTTAATTTTTAAGACAAAGGTTTAATACAATAACATGTAGCCTTGTTATATGTAGGTTGATGTGCCATAACGTCAGTGACATTATCTAGTGTTTGTTTTTCTATTGTAAACTAACCTTGTGGTGTGTTTTGTGAACTATGTTATCTGTTACCAACTATAACAAGAGAAACTTAATTGGAGCATTGTGCCAATTTGTAGTATGCATGGATGAATTGCTCTTTGTGCCACCTTTGCCCTAAACTGCAGGGTGCCGGTGAACAGGCCTGGGAAGTGGGGCCCTCTTGGCGGTGTCTACAATGCAAGTGGCACTGCATTCCCACATCACATCTGGGCTTCTTCAAGCCATGGGATCCGGAACCCTACCGTATTGTGTGCACCGGGTATGCTATAATTGCTAGAAACATAAGCTGTCATAGTCTGTGAAAGATGCAATGTACCGACTATACTTATATTATTTGACATTATCATATTACTACATGAATGGCTAAGAAGTGATCGTTATCTGTAAATTGTTTTTTCATTGTTAGGAGGATTTATTCATCATGGGCATTTGGAGTGTGTTGCTCAATTTATTTTTGTTTATGCTACCAACAGAAAACGCACGTTCTTTTGTAAACACAGCACTGCCTTTACAAATTTGGTTACATTTGGGAACAAATTCGCCTATAGTGTTTTGCATTTCAAAGACAAAGTTACAAAAATGTCATAAATTTCTTCTGTCCCCGGAAGTACTGGATTTTCATAAAAGTTCTAGCGTACTAAGAATTATCATAAAGCACTAAATACAGGGACATCATTTTATTTTTCTTCAATTTTTATTGCACCTGAGTTTTTGAATGTACTTCACTCCCACCCCTTCTACTAAGGAAGTTCCAACTCCACACAGAACCAAGACCGCAGATAGTAAGCAGTACTGAGTTACTGTGTATAGTACGTTCCAGAAATATGTTCGCGTTTTCCAGTAACGAAAGAGCTTTCAATATTGAATCATATTTTCGCACAGGTACTGTCCGTTTGCCTATGTCGCATCCCGATTTCCCCCACCTGCTTCTGCTCGCCCCTCTGTAAAAGCGGGCTGTCTTAGCTCTTTTCTGAAAACATTAATTTCTCTTAGGAATTGGACGTTTACGTAATATTATACAGCTGTTTAATTTAACTTAAATAAAAGGACCTCGTAAAGTAATTAACTGTCACGTGATTTCCTCCCTTTCTACAATCCTGCGGCATAACCACTTGGACGGACAGTAGATAGCATGTCTGAGTAATTTTATATTTTCGGGTCGGGCAGAAGTGAAGATTGAATTTACAGTACGTAGAGTAGGTACAGAATTATTTCAACATGAGTTACTAGTACGAAGGACGAAACTGGCAATTGGAATTAGATGCAATAGTCTATACTACGGTAATATGCACAAAAGAACTGAAGCCTGTATCGAAATGAACGGCCACCACTTTCAAAATTGTGTTTAAATATTAATATTATGATTATTTTTCAATTTAACTTCTTTCTCTATATTGTACGCTAATGTGCTGTAGACAGTATACACTGCATAATGAATACGTTCGCCTGGATAACTCACTTCGTGAGTAAAAACACTTATTCTTAATACAGTACTGTACTTTGATTAAAGAAAAACCTAATGAAAATTATGAAACTCAAAATCGCGATATTTCCTAGTTTACGTAAATGGATGAACTACTTTTCTTCCATCCTATACCTAGTAGAGTGATTTGTGTTTTACGCCAGTATCATCGAACTCCAGTCTTGGAGGGGGGAGCAAGCGGTGTTTCTGGTTGTCTAAAGGTATAGACAGGTTAATATTAAAAAATGTTAGTAAAAATAAAATGATGTCCCTGTATAATCCCCATTTCAGTTTGGTTGATAGACCTTCCCCTCTACTCACACTCTCTACCATGAGTGAAGGGGAAGATGCTACTGTCCATCTCACAAACGTTCGACTAATTGACTTTCTACATAGTGAAAAATGTTGTTATTGAAAATGTTTGCCGGTAATCTATATTTCGAAAGTCTATACTAAGCGTTTATTTTTCATTTCATTGCTGTTTATATCAACTGGCACATTAAAAAGCTACTGAGAGCAAAAGATAAATGTTTTTTTTTCCACCGCTAGTTGCTATTCTACAGCATAAACAACGGGACAATCTGCACTGTGTTACTCCCCTCTGACTTCATTCCTTAATTTAATTAATTATTAATTGAAAATATTGTAAGAACGACACTAAAATATGCTTAAACATGTAATTGTCAAACCTCTATGACACTGAATTTTATATTAACTTACGCACTTTATTTAATATTATATTTTCTTGCGCGTACAAGTTGGACGTGTAGGTATAAGAGAGAACAGCTACCGCTCTATTAATGACGGACCATGGGCAAGTAGAAGGGGAAAGAGATGCCTTCGCATCTTCTCAACTTGTATGAAATGTCGTTTAGTACAAAAGTACTAGCAGTGACAACCTTGACTGTAAGCGTCCTCCAGGTTACTCCAACTGCTTGCTAAAATTGAAACGTGACTACCAGTTCGTACTGTTATCTGTGTATTTCGAACTGGCGGTTCAAGGTCACGTACAAACGTACGAGTCACTGAACTGAAAACCGTGAACTGAAGCACTGGTAATTTCGGCTGTCCCAGCTGACTTTAATTGACAAGAATGTTAAGGATTGGCTTAAGCACACGTGACAAATGTAGTCCATTATTTGACCTTGAGCCACCAGTTCGAAATTCACAAATAAGAAGGGTGGTTTGTTGTTTAGTCAACTCTTCGAAAACAGGTTGGAAACTCATAAGTGATACTGATAAGGCATCACTCGTGAGGTAACCAAGCCAGAAGACCATGGGGTAAAGTGGTCAGTCCCTTTTTCCCTCCATTGCGTATATCGCTGACTAGTAACATATTTCACTAATAAAACTTAAGATGTATACAAACATTATTCTTCCTCTGACTTCTGGAACATACCTAGTGAGTTGTACTGCTTGATAATAGATGTGCAATAGTGGCAGAAAAAATCAGACCGACCCTTGTAGCTGATTTCAGAGCCTTGTTCACTCCAGAGCACGATAGACTGGTAACTAAGACTTTCGTGGTTCGAATCCTGCCTGAGAAGGACATTATTTTTTGTTCCTTACTCAGATTTATTCCCAATACTTTTCGATTGCTGGTAAAATTCATGTTCTGGGAATAATAAGTTAATTAAGTAGTAAAATATCGCTGCAATCGAAAAATATTGGGAATAAATTTGAATAAGGAACAAAAAAAGTTTCCTTCCCAGGCAGGATTCGAACCACGAAAGTCTTAGTTACTAGTCTATCGTGCTCTGGAGTGAACAAGGCTCTGAAATCAGCTGCAAGGGTCGGTCTTTCCCTCCCCCACTACTGTACAATAATTCAGATCAGTCAGAATCTCAGCCTGAGGTGATTCTAGGGGTTATGGACATAGAAACTTGTATTAAAACTTTTGTAGGCCTAATACAGTAGTTATTGTGATCTCAGACTCGGTGTATAATTTAATATGTTTTGTTGATATTAATGTAAATCAATTAAATTTATGTTTAGGTAACTCATTTTGTCCATATTTTTACATTATTGCTGTATTCATACCACACATTTTTGCATTAACTGTTTTAAGAACTTTTGAATAAGTAAGTTTTTTAAGAAAAAGTATTTCTACCCACGAAAATTGTAATTTCTTAAAGCGGGAACCAAAATATTTGAGTCACTGTGACCCCACTTCATTGCTTAGGTCGCTCAATATTTACGTCTCCATTTAAAGCAGCTGTGACCAAAGCGGGTGTCGTGATTACATCGTGTAATCACCGACATTCAAACGGGTACGAGGAGTTTCCTGTACATTGCTGTGTGTTTCATTCACGTTCTGAAGGCAAGCAGTGGCGGTATAATGTCGCTCTACAAACTCTGTCTCTACGAACAATAAGAGGTGGTTTCGTAAAGAATGAGAAGGAGAACTTTTTTGTTGTTCTGTCGGACAAAATGTAATATGTTTACTTTGCTCAACGATTCAATTAGAAGTATATAGAAACATTAATTGCCATGCTGAATAATGTGTTACTATTATTATTATTACTACTACTACTACTACTACTACTACTACTACTACTACTACTACTACTACTACTACTGACCACTAAGTATGTGTTTCTATAATTCTTTTGTACGTGCATGAATATTGATATTTTTAGATCTTCTTCCTAGAAGGATAAAATTATTAGATTTTATCTCAATTTTAATCTCCTTCATCTTTAAATGAGGGTAAATATTTATTACCTAGTTATTTATTTAATAATAATATTGTAGAAAAACTGATTCAATATTATGTGCCAACGAACTGTTTAACGCCAGAAATTAGCATGTTTTAAATCATAACCAGGAAGAGAAAGATGAGATAAATAAATGTAAGGAAATCAGCTACCTAATGGGGTTTGAAATATCTCGTGTTCTAAAGCCTTTTAACAGAACAGAATTTCTCGGAAGAGTAATGATTAAAATAGCTTAAATAACTTGTCGATAAGAAGTTTTTAATTTTGAAAAATTACGCATTTCTCAACCAAGTATCGAGAGAAAATTCCTGAATATATTCAAGACGAAGGTTAAAAAAAGAAGCAAGAAATATCGTATATTATTCACTGGCTCTTGATGACAACAGTGACATTACTGATACAGCAAAGCTTGAGATTTTTATCCGCGGGATTGATCAAGATGTTAGTAAAGGAACCACCAGTGGTTGTAGTTTTCATGCCAAGTACCTTTCCTCCATCTCCTTAGGCTGTCTGTCGCATGGCAGCTCGAGTTTTGGTCACCGTTGATTTAAAGGTTAAGAACATGCACGCACTTCTTAGGTGTCGAAGCATTGTAGCGAAGAGAATATGTAGTTCATAAACGGATGTTGTTTTCATCAAGAGGAGCAGAAGAAGAAGAAGGGTCTAGACCTCTACTATTTAGACAGTGTCAGTCGAGTCTGCAGTGTGGATCGCTGAGTGGACGGTACGATCGTGTGACACGATAACGTAGTGTGGACTGTGCACTTCTTTTGTTGCAGTGTGTCATGTGGTTGAAAAGCGTAGGGCAATGTAACTCTAGCACCGTTATGAATTATTCATCTTAGTTCTCGGCTGTAGCCAACTTTTCGCGTTGATATGCATAAAGGTGGTTTTGTAGGGAAAAAAATGTATAAGCTGCTTTGAGAGTTTTAGTGTTAAAACACCAAGGGTCGGCTGCTGGATTTATGTTATGGTTATAACTAGAACAAGAGTGTTTTGTAAGCCATAAGGTGTACCTCCCCTCTATAAAGAACTTCACATAATGAATATGTGAAACGATGAAGTGATTCATTTTTCCTAAAGATTCTAACAAGATATTGAGACAACATGTATGATTCTTTTGTTAATTTTTGTGTCATGTTGTTCGTTATGGATCAGTAGTAGTAGTAGTAGTAGTAGTAGTAGTAGTAGTAGTAGTGTGTGTGTGTGTGTGTGTGTGTGTGTGTGTGTGTGTGTGTGTGTCTGATTAACAGAAAAATGGTTAGGGGTTGGAATCCGGTTAGAGAAGTGGAATTTCTTTTTACCTTCTTTATTTTTCTTCGACAACCATGATATTCGTCTTGTTTGCATTTATCTTCATCCCATACTGGTTACTAATAATAATAATAATAATAATAATAATAATAATAATAATAATAATAATAATAATAATATATTTTAGGAGAAAATCCACAAACGATTAGGGAAAACACGGGAATTTTACTGGAAGCAAGTAAAGAGATAAGTTTGGAAGTAAATCCCGAAAAGACAAAGTATATGATTATGACTCGTGACGGGAATATTGTACGAAATGGAAATATAAAAATTGGACATTTATCTTTTGAAGAGGTGGAGAAGTTCAAATATCTTGGAGCAACAGTAACAAATATAAATGATACTCGGGAGGAAATTAAACAGAATAAATATGGGAAATGCCTGTTATTATTCGGTTGAGAAGCTTTTATCATCCAGTCTCTTGTCAAAAAATCTGAAAGTTAGAATTTATAAAACAGTTATATTACCGGTTGTTCTTTATGGTTGTGAAACTTGGACTCTTACTTTGAGAGAGGAACATAGGTTAAGGGTGTTTGAGAATAAGGTGCTTAGGAAAATATTTGGGGCTAAAAGGGATGAAGTTACAGGAGAATGGAGAAAGTTACACAACGCAGAACTGCACGCATTGTATTCTTCACCTGACATAATTAGGAACATTAATCCAGACGTTTGAGATGGGCAGGGCATGTAGCACGTATGGGCGAATCCAGAAATGCATATAGAGTGCTAGTAGGGAGGCCGGAGGGAAAAAGACCTTTAGGGAGGCCGAGACGTAGATGGGAAGATAATATTAAAATGGATTTGAGGGAGGTGGGATATGATGATAGAGACTGGATTGATCTTGCTCAGGATAGGGACCTATGGCGGGCTTATATGAGGGCGGCAATGAACCTTCGGGTTCCTTAAAAGCCAGTAAGTAAGTAACTAATAATAATAATAATAATAATAATAATAATAATAATAATAATAATAATTCAAGTTGACCACACTGGTTAACGTGTGCAGTCGGAGAAATATCATCGAGTGTGGTTATTTAATTTTCATCTGAAGACAAAGAAACATCTGTTTTTATATGAGGAGTACTCATTACTTAACTATCGAACCATGGGATTCGCCTTAGTTTCTTTAGACTTATGGGTATTTCGAACAAAAATCTTTACGTACACATTTAAAATAATGAGTTCTTACAATGCTGAATAGTACAGGGACATAATTTTATTTTTACTAACATTTTTAATATTAACCTGGCTATACCTTTAGAGAACCGGAAACACCGTTTGCTGCCCCCTTCCACAACTGGAGTTCGATGATACTGGCGTAAAACACGAACAAACCACTTTACTAGGTATAGTATAGTATATATACTTCATCCATTTACGTAAACTAGGAAATATCGCGATTTTGAGTTCGATAATTTTCATTAGGTTTTTATTTAATCAAAATGCAGTACTGTATTAAGAATAAGTGTTTTTACTCACGAACTGAGTTATCCATGCGAACGTGTTCATTATGCAGTGTATATTATACTGTCTACACCACATTAGCGTACACTATAGAGAATGAAGTTCAATTGAAAAATAATCATAATATAGATATTTAAACACATTTTTGAAAATGGTAGCCGTTCATTCCGATAGCCTACAGGCTTCAGTTCTTTTGTGCATATTACCGTAGTATAGACTATTGCATCTAATTCCAATTACCAGTTTCGTCCTTCGTACTAGTAACTCATGTTGAAATAATTCTGCACCTACTCTACAAAAGAGTACCTTATGTACTGTAAATTCAATCTTCACTTCTGCCCGACCCGCACAGATAAAATTACTCAGACATGCTATCTACTGTCCGTCCAAGTGGTTATGCCGCAGGATCGTAGAAAGGAGGGAAATCACGTGGCAGTTAATTACTTAACGAGGCCCTTTTATTTAAGTTATTTTAAACAGTTGTATAATATTACGTAAACGTCCAATTCCTAACAGAAATTAATGTTTTCAGAAAAGAGCTAAGACAGCCCAGCTTTTACAAAGAGGCGTGCAGAAGCAGGGGGGGGGGAAATCGGGATGCGGCGTAGGCAAACGGACAGTACCTGTGCGAAAATATGATTCAATATTAGAAGTTCTTTCGTCACTGGAAAACGCGAAGATATTTCTGGAACGTACTATACTCAGTAACTCAGTGCTGTTTACTATAAGCGGCCCTGATTCTGTCTGGAGAACAGTTGAAACTTCATTAGTAGAAGGGGTGGGAGTGAAGTACATTCAAAAACTCAGGTACAATAAAAATTGAAGTAAAAATAAAATGATGTTCCTGTAGTTTGTATTCATTGACATTCACTATTATAAGAGTATCAAAGAATTATTGTTAAGTGAATTTCATGTTGAAGTTTGCCGATAAGCTATTAATGTTTGACTATGATTATATGTGTACAAAACCGCCTTTGCTTATCATAAAATAAATAAATTTTCATTAACGTTTTCGATACATGTGTATCGAAAACGTTAATGAAAATTTATTTATTTTATGATAAGCAAAGGCGGTTTTGTACACATATAATCATAGTCAAATATTATAAGTGGTTAAATGTTCCATTTGTGAGTGTTAAGGCTCATTCACGATGAAAATTAAACATAACGTAAGCGTTAACTTAAGAATATAAACGTTACGGTAAAATCAAGAATTCATACCATCATTCAGGATGGGAACATAAACATAACCGCAAATATACTTGGTAACCATGGAAACATAACAACGACGCCATTTCCTCATATTCTATCGTATACTTCAGCGCTCCACGATTGTGATCTGTTTGCAAATCACGTAAGCATAAGCATGAAAGTTTGGAGTTTGCAAACTTTCATGTTAACGTCTTACGATAATGTTTATGTCAATGCTTATGTGAATCATTGTGAATTATCCCATTTGGTAGCCTGGCGCAAACTTCTGTGTTTATGTTACGGTTATGTTTAATTTTCATTGTGATTGGGCCTTTACATTTACACAGGTGAATTTAACATTTTGCCACGACCATTTCGTTGCACATACATTCAATTAATGAACTGGAGTTTCTTTTTCACTTGCATTTTCTCTTCGGATTTCGTTACACCCTATAATTCCCGGAAACATCCCTTTAGATGTACGGGGTGTGGAAATTTCGCCCTCAAAGTCTCAAATACTTCAGAACAAAGTTAATTTTAGAAACTATTCGCCAACTGTCCCACTGTATCTGTCGGGTAAAGTTACTTCTCAAACTTAATACCTGCGAGTTTTTTAAACCGCAGCTCTCCTAACATGTGGAAAACCCTCCAGCGTGAACCCGATCTCTTCCGATTTCTCGTCCACCCAATTCCCGTTTGATATTCTCTTCAAGTTCCACACCTATCCACCCTCCACGCCTTTCCTCCCATCCTTCTAACCAAATTAAAATTCATTGGTTTTCAAACAATAGTGAACAGTCAACATGTTTGAATGTTACCCTCGAGTGTACACAGTATTTTGTGGGGGTGGGGGGGGGTTGTTCAATACCATCCTTTACGCATGCAGAAAACAGTTTGTTTTGTTTATCCAACTCAACAAGTTTTTGCTTCATCGGCGGCAAATGATTTACATTATGGATGCAGTGTTGCCAACGTGAAATACATTATGCATCTTCCTATAGGTACATTATTCGTTATCAGATTGGATGTCGCTTTCTTGCATCCTCCTATAAACCAGGAAGCATCACTTGAAGCCTTAAAGTTCATTATTATGGGTACTGTGTTAGGCCCGTAACACACTTGCAGAGTTTTCGCCAGCTAGAAATGTGTTGCGAGAAAATTAAACAAATTGATAACATGGATTCAAATGGACGTCCATGCACTGGAAGAAATTCTCGCTCGAGACAAAAACGTCGCGCGAGTTTCTCGCTGGAATCGGTAGCTCAGCGAATTTTCTTGACACATTGATCAAGATGTTTGACATTTATGCTCTTTATTACGATTGAATGTAGAAAAAGATATCACAGGTGGCGATAAATTGTATTGTTTTTATTTGAAAGTGAGGAAAGATGGCTGATAATTGCAGTCAGAATCTTATCGAATTGTACGATGTCGCCTGTAGGCCTATTTATATGATGCACGGGATGAAAACTATAAAAACACGAAACTTAAAGAAGAAACATGGAGACAAATATCAGATTATCTGAAAATAAATAGGGCTATATTTTATTTTGATGAGATTTAATAGTATTAATTGAACATTTGAAATAATGTATCTATATGTCTTAATAGTTTACATAATTTTAATCACAACATAGCAAAGATTCCTCTATCATATCATGAATGGCAAAAAAGTGTGGTCCATTCAACCTGAAATAACGCCTAAACGTATCATCATTCAAATCGAAACCAGTGTCCAAAACTCGCCCTTATTTTCGTAAGATACAATGTGATGTTCAGATATTTCTGGCTTTAATTTTGGGCCTACTTTTTCTTTTCATTAACAAAACATATTCATGCAACTCCATTTCCTCATCACCTGAATGCTCAGATTCAACATAGCGTTCGAACGTAATTTGTGAAGTACGAAAATATACTTACAGGTGTTATATTTAAGTACGACAATATACGTAAATACATAACCTATAATATTTCCTCCAACGAGTCATTACTATAATCAGAAAAATGCTTTCTGCATGAAGGCAGTGCATAGATGATCATAGCGAGATGTGATCTGTGATAGCGAGAACTCGCCAAGTGTGTGGAGGAAGCTCTTCGCCTCTTTCTCGCAACACATTTCTCGCTAGCGAAAATTCTTCAAGTGTGTTAAGGGCCTTATACTCTTGCTTTCTCCTCTCATCAGATGCGTGGAAATATGCTTGAATAATTATTCCTAGACGTTGTGTTATGTTATGTTTTTAATCGGTTATTCAGTGACGCGTGGCTATCCAGTGTCGGTGAAATTGTTGATAGCGAAATAACTCCTGGTTTCTCTTGGGGTTGTCAGACATATTTTTATAACTGAAGAAAACTTCGGGGGAAAAAAACCAACCAGGTAATCAGCCCATGTGGGATTCTAAGCAAATTCTCAGATCTGGAGTCCAGCTCTCTACCAGTCATCTATTTTGGTGACTTTTATTAAGTTGTTAATAATACAGACGTGGACAAATTATTAACAAAATTGACGATTTTTATGATAATTCTATTTACAAAATTTGACTTTTCAATTTAGACTACAGTTGACAACTTTGCATATTTCTATCATTACAATAGATAGAAATATGCAAAATGTCAAATGTAGGGTATTCTAAATTGAAGAGTCAAATTTTGTAAAATATATATAACGAAATCTTGAATTTTGCTAATAATTTGTAAATATGCAAAAATGTCAACTGCATTCTAAAGTGAAGGGTCAAATTTTGTAAAAATATATAATAATAAATCTCCAGTTTTGCTAATAATTTGGAAATATCCAAAATGTCACCTGTAGTCCAAATTGATGAGTCGAAATTTGTAAAAATATACAAAAAAATCTTCACTTTTGCTAATAATTTGTAAATATGCAAAAATATCAATTGTAGTCTAAATTGAAGAGTGAAATTTTGTAAAAATATACATATAAATCTTCGATTTTTCTAATAATTTGGAAATACTCAAAGATGTCAACTATAGTCTAAATTGAAGAATCATACTTTGTAAAAATATATAATACAAATCTCCAATTTTGCTAATAATTTGTCCACGTCTGTACAAACCATATCAGCGAAATTGTCATGAGTTTAGTCACTTCACTCTGGCAATTTCATTAGTGTTAGAATCGACATTTCGTCTAATTGTTAAACTTGACCATTTCCATTCCTTTTAGTCTTTATAGTTCATCTGTTAACCCTTAAATTCACAAAGTATCCTATAGGATACAACAGGTTAATATCTATATATATAATTTGAAATGGTAATGGAACTTACGGGAAAACGGCTGAACGTATTTTAATGAATGACCCGTATTTTGAAGCTTGGTATCCAAGGATTTTCAGAAAAATAGTAACTTTCAGTGAAGCGTTAATTTTCCTACATAATTTTCCTATTTTCCAAAATCCATCTTTCGTCAGTTTTGAGAACTAATTGGATTTCAGAATAAAACAAAACACAGACTACAATAAACAATAAGCTATTATACGAAGGCCATGACCTGCAGGATTGCTGACATATTTAGAGTCCAAATTAAATTGGTTATTAAAAACTTCAAGACTTACTAAAATAATTTACAGGTCTGATTCTGCGGTTTATAATTTTCTGAGTACAACTGTGTATTGGATATTAAAATCTACAAAACTTGAGGTGGTTTGATGACATTATTACCAATAGAAGTGAAATATTAATATAGTTAATGCAATGATGTAACTATTGTTCATTAGATAAGATAATAACTGCCTCCCATTGGAGGTAGCCCAGAAGGACTCAGTATACTCTCCTACATGAATTTTACAATATTAAATGTTTACATAAATTTTGTAGGAAGAAAATTAAAATAAACATATATGAATATAAAGTGAATTAAAAAAAATAAGCAGAGTGAATATGATGACTCAGAATTTGGCAAGAGTGTTTCAAAACTGAAGTTATGATGTCAGCAGTAAGTGTCCGTGGTAGTTCAAAAGTCTTCCTGAAGCTTTCAAAGAACTTCGGAATCACACCACGAGCTCAATGTTTTCAAGCTGGTATTTTGCTTTGAAGTAATGAACTGTTGGCAGATAAATGTTGATCTTTCTTTATTGACATCCTCCGGCTGGCTACTCCCCGTTTCAATCCTTATGGTAGGATCAATTATATATCCTTATTTGGTAGTCTGGGAATACGCTATGATGTCAATACGTCTTGAGGAGCCATTAGTAGCAAGGCAAAAAACTTCCTCTTCTACTATCCATATTAATACTATATTGATGATATGAAAGTGAAACGTTTTGGGGTTATATAAGTAGCTGTAGAGAATATCTTAAATTAGATCTTCATTTCTATAATTTACTGAGTGGCGGCTATTATATATATATACGTAAGATAATATTGTTATTAAAAATCAAATATCTTATAGTTATTAATGAAGTGGGGTTGGGTCTTTTTCATATACTTAATAGGGGTGTAGTGTAGATATTTATATGCATCATTCTCTTCAGTATTGGCTCGAGAGAGCGCAAAAATTACAGTTCCTAAGGAAAGGCCAAAAGTTATTACTTACTGATAAAATAAGAGGCTACAAAATGTTGTAGTTTCCCGATCATTTTAGCAATATCTCTCAGCAGGATAAAATGATTTTACCCTCTATACTTCATGCTCTACATGCAGGAGCTATACCAAAATGCTATGTCTATTGTTGGAAAGCATAGCAAACCTGACTTTTTTTTTTTAACTTTCGCCTACAATCCACAATGACCTGAAATAACTAATGCTTTACTCCTACATGAAAAACCCACTGATCGTCCTGACATTGTTACTTGCGTTTTCGTTGTTGAAACTCAAAAACTGAAGTATTTGGCTTTAAAAAAACATTCAGAGGGAGTATGTTTCATTATTATGGAAGCAAATAACTTTCAAAATGTCTGATATTCTTCATTGAAAAATTTTTATTTGAACATCTAATGAACTTATTTTGCAGCATTTGCTGCACAAGCCACTAAACCCCATTTCAGTTTGGTTGATAGGCTTTCCCCTCTACTCACACTCCCTACCATCAGTGAAGGGGAAGATGCTGCTATCCATTTCACAAACGTTCGACTCTCTACATAATGACAAATTTTATTTCTGAAAGTGTTTACCGGTACTCTATACAGCATTTCCAAAGTCCATACTAAGCGTTTATAATGAATTTTATTGCTGTTTATATCAACTGGTACATTAAAAAGCTACTGGCAACAAAAGATAAATGTTTTATCCACCGATAGTTGCTACTCTACAGCATACACACTGGGACAATCTGTATTGTGTCGCTCCCCCTGACTTCATAATACAAACTGACATTCCTAAATGTAATTAAGTATTAGTTGAAAATACTGTAAGAACGACACAAAAATATAATCTAACATGTAATTTTCAAACATTTGTGACACTATTTTACAGTCACACTAATGTACTTCATTTAATATTTTATTTGCTAGTGTGTTCAACTTGGGGGGTGCAGGTATAAGAAGTAACAGCTACCGATCTGTCACTGACGGACTCAGGGAAAGTAGAAGGGGAAAGAAATGCCTTCGCAGCCTCTCAACTTGTATGAAATGTCGTTTAGTATGCTATAATTTTAATAGAACAATAGAAAAAATTGGTAGGAAAATTAAATAACCAAAATTACACAATACTGTAATGTTGTACAACATATGAAATATGGACATTGCGATAGTTGTTTTCTTTACAGTCCGACACGGTTTAATAAACTAGTGTGAGAAATGAAGTTTTGTCAATTTAAGGGTTAGTTTCTTCCAGTGTACTTTCGCCGCGTGACCACTTTTCTAATAGTTCAATCTGCCAGTTTTTTTTTTTTACAAACTATCTATACCAGACTTTCAGAACTGTAGCAAATAATACCGGAGAGCTAGCAGTTCTGAGAGCGAACGACGCTGGTGCTGCTATCTAGGCGGCCGATGTGGCGATACTCGTGAAACAAGCTGTAATCAACTGATATGTGTATTGTTGCTGGGCTAGTTAGTAGTTTTATGAATTAATGTTGTGTTGAATGTCGGTGTGTATATGTGCTATTTGTAATTGCTACAAAATTACAGCATTACAAATTGCTCCAAATCGTACTTTCGAGGAATTTGCGAGGGAACATAAAACGTGAGTCACCAACATTCTTTGGTAGGTCTAATTCTTCGTCTTTGTGTTGATAGAAAAATACAAATTAGCTTTTTTATTTAGACTTAATAAATGAATAGAAGTTAAAATATATTGGGGATTTTAAGGTTTTATCCAATTAAGTTTTATTGTTGTTCACATGCCTTTACTAATTCTTACAAGCATCAAATTACTATCAATTTTATCTTTGCAGTTGTCATCAATGCGTATATAAAGCATTATTGTAAATTCATTCTTAATGCCAGAATTGATTTTGTCTCACTAAACCAAAGAAAAAATATGTAACAATTAATTACGGAAAGTAATATGAAGTATGCAATATTTCTCATAATATGCAGCTTTGATATAAGATAATTTTACATTAAATAGTATTCAACATATCTTAAGTGTTTCATATATTATTCCACATTAGTAACTCACGTTTTAAACAATAGTCCTAATCCCGCTATGTTAATATTTGTATTTGTGGACGTAATTCCACGCCGCTCCGCAAGATGTCAAGTCCGCGATATTTCGCACACACGTCAATCCTGCTAGTATACACCTGTCCGGTATTATTATAGTAAGGTATTAGCCTAGGCAGAGCAACATGATTCTTTTTCAGAAGTCGATTCCAACGATTCAATAATACATTACGAATCGATTCTAACGATTCATTGACGATTCTTCCCAGCCTGCGATTCAAACTATTCTTTTGAATCGTCAACGAACGAGTCACAGGACACTTTCTTTTGCAAACCACGGGTAGAACAAAAACGTTCTACATCTCTCGCATAGATGGCATAGGAGGCGACACATTGGATTGTATCTTTCTCATTGGATGGAACCATTCATCATGATTTATGACTAGGGACCGCATTATGTAATATCAAGGTGTGAAATATGTACATATTTATATAAGAAAAATAAGCTGAATATGTACCAAAATATGTAAAATCATTAAAATATTTAATATCAATATCTGTCAGGTATAGGATAGGTAAGACACAGAGGGTTTGGAATTGAACGGGTTACATCAGCTTCTTGTCTATGCGGATGACGTGAATATGTTAGGAGAAAATCCACAAACGATTAGGGAAAACGCGGAAATTCTACTTGAAGCAAGTAAAGAGATAGGGTTGGAAGTAAATCCCGAAAAGACTAAGTATATGATTATGTCTCGTGATCAGAATATTGTACGAAATGGAACTACTGACTGTTCAGTTCAAAGTGTGTCATGGCTCGCTGTATGCCGTCATGTGGCTAGCCGATGAGCCTAGAGAATTCAATCTTCCTACACTTCCGCAGAGGTGTATAACCTATGAGGCAGAGAAGTTGCCTAGCAAGTACGGCGTTCATTCTGAAGAGTACGTACCGATACGTACGGTGTTGCCGGTAGTGGCAGGAATGTGAACTGTTTGGCAATACGTACTGTCGGGATATGAGGAGAGGGTTAAGACGATTACTTACGTACAGTATTTGTTGACATTAACTTCGACGGTCAACATGGACACGGAGCATTTGATTTGTGTTGTGTAATGTTACCGTACGCAACCGATGATATCAAATACCCTGCGTACGACTTGCCGGCGCAAAACACAGTTCGAAAGAGGTTATGGTAGCACACAGACCGTACAGACCGCCATCTGTTGCTACGACGTTCAAGTTATACCGTACACGTTCTCAAGTTCAGATTGAAGAACGCCTTAAATAATAGGCAACTTCTCTGACATATAAGCTGAAACTCTCTTCAAATCGGTGACCCGACAACAGTGACGTCATGACAGACTTTGAAATGAACACCCAGTATAAAAGTAGGAGATTTATACTTCGAAGATGTGGAAAAATTCAAATATCTTGGAGCAACAGTAACAAATATAAATGACACTCGGGAGGAAATTAAACGCAGAATAAATATGGGAATTGCGTGTTATTATTCGGTTGAGAAGCTTTTGTCATCTAGTCTGCTGTCAAAAAATCTGAAAGTTAGAATTTATAAAACAGTTATATTACCGGTTCTTCTGTATGGCTGTGAAACTTGGACTCTCACTTTGAGAGAGGAACATAGGTTAAGGGTGCTTAGGAAAATATTTGGGGCTAAGAGGGATGAAGTTACAGGAGAATGGAGAAAGTTTCACAGTGCAGAGCTGCACGCATTGTATTCTTCACCTGACATAATTAGGAACATTAAATCTAGACGTTTGAGATGGGCAGGGCATGTAGCACGTATGGACGAATCCAGAAATGCATATAGAGTGTTAGTTGGGAGGCCGGAGGGGAAAAAGACCTTTGGGGAGGCCGAGACGTAGATGGGAAGATAATAAAATGGATTTGAGGGAGGTGGGATATGATGATAGAGACTGGATTAATCTTGCTCAGGATAGGGACCAATGGAGGGCTTATGTGAGGGCGGCAATGAACCTCCGGGTTCCTTAAAAGCCAATAAGTAAGTAAGTATAGGATAGGTAAGACTCTCCAGTTGTGATGTCATAGAGCACCCGACTTTTTTACCGCACACTTGACACATTACTATTTTTCCATCTGTAGTGAAAGCTTCGTCCATCGCAATCCATGATTTAATTTTTGTCGTTAGGGTTGAAGATACAGGGGCCATTTTAGTTAGTTAAAAGCAGTAGATAAACTCACTTGCACTTTATACTGTAAGTACTAAAACCAGAGAACTGAGTGAATGAATGACACAACGGTACTTTAAGCACTGTTTTGCTTTAGTGGATTAGGTTAAAAATAAGAGGAGATGTGGGACACATGCATTTTAGCTGCTCCCTGTAAGAAACAAAGTACCTACTAAAATCTCAAACTATAGGCATTTACAAACTGTTGTTTGAAAAGTGACATTCCTGTCTTATTCAGAAGGGTAGGATTATTCCAACCGAGAACCATACTTTATAATTGCTCGGAAAATCCCATTTCCGTATAGGTCTACTAAATTTAAAGTAAAGAGGTCAAGCAATAACCTGAAAAGCTATTTATTTTAATTTTTCAACATCTTTCCAGTTCCTTTGCTTCAGCTTCTTTTCAAAAGTCGACTACTATATTGCGGCTCATGTCAGACTTGACACGGGTTTTCCCTGGAAGGATTAGGAAGAGGGTGGGGTAAGGTTGCAAATTTCATGGGAACGGCTTGTTAAGACGTGTGCATAACAATTTATTATAGTTCGAGACAAATCATGTCGTTCTCGTCCCACTCCACCGCATGAAGGCAACGCTACTTCTGAGTGACTTTTACATTACAAGGTAGTTGTATGAGAAAGGTTGCCTTTTGTCCATTTATATTTACAGTGGGCGGTATGGGGTGAGTGCCTCTATCATTTCCTGGAACTAAGAATGTTATGTTTCGTCCCGAAATATGTCCTTTCTTGGGTAGGTAAAACGGCTTTTAAGTCAGTGTATTTGAAATTGTAAACTTCCCCAGCAGAGTTTTTTTTTTTTTTTTTTTTTTTTTTTTTTTTTTTTTTTTTTTTTTTAGAATTGAAAATGAATAAAACCCCTAAATATGTAGATTTATGTAATTCCAAGCCATAATGTTATGTGGGGTAAATATGTAAAAATATGTAGTATCAAATTTTAATATATTAATGGTAATTACAAGATTCGCAAAGATTTGTTATTTATATACGGTTAGGTTGAAAGGCATATAATATGTAATTACATAAAAATCCGGTCCCTATTTATGACCTTCATTAGTCTACAAAATTATCCAAGATAGTGTTTCTTAATTATAATTTATCAACTGAACCTTATTATCAAGTACATTTTTTGCATTAGCTACATCTCTATTTAACTCTCCAAATTCCAGGTTCGTGTTCATTATTTTTTACACTTAACAAATGAAGTTTTTTGATTTCACACTCGCTCGGGAGCAATCGGTACGGTTCGGAAATGTCCGCAGAGAGGTTACATCAAACAAGTAAATAGAATCCTGGGTTACGATACCATGCTGATTCGTTACTATTCTTTTGATCGACGATTCGTTACGATTCTTTTCAACGAATTGATTCTTACGATTCTTTATTATTAGTCGTTCGAATGAACGATTCGTTCACGAATCGACCCAAGTCTACTCGGCTATATCAACATTCATCCTCGCGGCAGCAGGTACACAATACACGTACTGCAGTTTGAAGAGAACTGAAACGTGGCAAAATCTGAACCCGTCAAGAAATACTACTTCCAAAGGAAATGGTAAAATGATTATTTTTGTTGTTGAAGAAGATGGAAATTTATTGTTCTTTGTCTCCTATTCAATTTCTTTTTACTCGTCATTTCAATACTAAACAACATTTCAAGAAAGCCCATGTTAAGAATTATGGAATAGACAAACTTTCTGGTAAATTAATTATTACGAACTAGTCTATATATACTTACGGCTTTTAAGGAACCCGGAGGTTCATATCCGCCCTCACGTAAGCCCGCCATCGGTCCATATCCTGAGCAAGATTAATCCATTCTCTATCATCATATTCCACCTCCTCCAAATCTATTTTAACATTATCCTCTCATCTACGTCTCGGCCTCCACAAAGGTCTTTATCACTCCCGCCTCCCAACTAACACTTTATATGCATTTCTGGATTCGCTCATACGTGCTGCATGCTCTGCCCATCTCAAACGTCTGGATTTAATGTTCCTAATTATGTCTCAGGTGAAGAATAATATACCTGCAGTTCTGCTTTATGTAACTTTCTCCATTCTCTTGTAACTTCATCTCTCTTAATCCCAAATATTTTCCTAAGCACCTTATTCTCAAACACCTTTAACCTCTGTTCCTCTCTCAAAGTGAGAGTCTAAGTTTCACAACCATACAGAACAACCGGTAATATAACTGTTTTATAAATTCTAACTTTCAATTTTTTTTTGAAGCAGACTAAATATGAAAAACTTCTTAACCGAATAATAACAGGCGTTTCCCATATTTATTCTGCATTTAATTTCTTCTCGAGTGCCATTTCTACTTGTTAGTGTTGCTCCAAGGTATTTGAATTTTTCCACCTTTTCAAAGGATAAATTTCTAATTTTTATATTTCTATTTCGTACTATGTTGTGGTCACGAGACATAATCATATACTTTGTTTTGTCGGATTTTACTTCGAAACCAATCTCATTACTTAGTGCAAGTAAAATTCCCGTGTTTTTTATAATAGTTTTGGATTTAAAAGAAACACCTAAATGGAATAATTTACTCGTATTATACACCCATTTCAGTAGATCAGCGTTAGTTTTCTAAAGTAGATTGCATATAAATTACATTCTCTGTATTCCCAATATTAAATCCAGGTGTATTTCAGCGTGTCATGAACAATTTCAGGGTAAGATTTCAACAAAGCATAAGATCACTTAATATGTGTCTGTTTAAAAAAATAATATGTCAATAAATTGCATTGTTTAACCCATATCCCACGTTATTTTGATATTTGTATACCTTATAGTAACTTTAATTATTTATTTATTTATTTAACCTGGTAGAGATAAGGCCATAAGGCCTTCTCTTCCCCTCTACCAGGGGATTACAACTACAATATTAAGAATACAATTACACTTATAATTACAATTAATATTAAATACAATAAAAATCAAAGTACTAAAAGATTAACTGATCAATAAAAGCTAAACAGTTTATTGTAAAAGTTAAGAAGAGAGAAACATATTTTCATTAATTATGTAAAAATTAAACCTACTTTACACAGTAGGAAAATGCTCAATAAGTTTGCTTTTGAACGCTACTAAATTCCGATAGTCTCTGATGTCACTGGGTAGGGTATTCCACAAGCGCGAGAGCGAGATTGTGTATGATGATGAATACGATGATGTCTTATATGTTGGTATAATAATAATAATAATAATAATAATAATAATAATAATAATAATAATAATAATAATAATAATGATTTATTTTAGCTGGCAGAGTTAAGGCCGTAAGGCCTTCTCTTCCACTCAACCAGCAAAAAGTATACAATACATATGTATGAACTTACAAAGAATTCAACAATTTGATTTAGATAAGTGCTAAATGTAATACAAGAGTTATTTACGAATTAAACAACAAACTACTATGAACTATTAATTAAACACTGAAATAAACTGTGTAGCAGAATTAAGCTAAAATACATAGAATGTTAATATATTTCAAATAATATTAGATAATAGAAAGAGATTATTATGAGACAATTTTGAAAATACAGCACTATCAGGGTGATGTCTAAAGAATGAAGTAACAATGTAGTCAGTGATAGTTTAAATCAGTAAGATTGGAGTGAAATGCTAATAAGGTTATCTTTTAAGCTGTTTTTAAAGGTGTTTATTGTCTTGCAGCCCCTAATAATTTGTGGCAAGGAATTCCATTGACGCGGGGTGGATACTGTAAAAGATGATGAATAAGAAGATGTTCTATGACTTAGCGTGCCACAGATAAGTGATCTGGTATTTACGTCGTGGTTAGAGTATAGATAGTAGAAACGAGACGAAAAGTAATTTGGTGTTGAGGTGTGCAGAATTCGAAAGAGTAAAGACAAAGAGTGTAAAGTTCTGCGTTCTTTAAGTCGGAGCCACGAAAGACTTGCGAAGGACGGTGATATGTGATCATATCGTCGAATGTTGCACACGTATCTGACGCACATATTCTGAGCTCGCTGTAACTTGACTGACAATTCAGAACTTAGGTCACTTAACAAAACGTCACAATAATCGAAGTGCGGCATTACTAGGGTTTGTACCAGGGTAAGTTTTAGTTGCTGGGGCAAGAAGTTTCTCAAGCGACTCAAACAGTGAATGGAGGAACAGATTTTTTTTATCGTTTCTTTAACTTGAAAATTCCAACTTAGATTATTATCAAAAAAGAAGCAAGATTTTTTACGACAGATGAATAAGGGATTAGCGTGTTGTTAAGGGTAACAACTGAAAGATTACTGTTATTAAGGGAGTTAACTAAACGCTTATGTCCAATAATTATGGCTAGTATGCGGCGATTTTGCGTGCGTGTGAAGAGATTATGATATGATGACAGGTAACTGAAACGGGAGGCAAGGTAGGTAGGTAGGTGTAGAGGTGTGAAGGACTTGGAAAAGGAGAACAAGAGAATGAAAATTTCTACGTTCGTTTAGAACAGTATATTGAAATTCATCAGAGCCAACTGCCGAAACCTGTATAATTATTTCACATTTACAGTTCGTAATATACTTTATGCCGTGAGATTCGAAAATATTAAGATTTCCATGAATATGAATGTCATTTAATTTTAAAAGAATGCGGGCATGTGACCTCACTCCTTCTCTGGGAACTACGTAAGCCCAAGTTGAAATTAGACTCGCGGGTAGCTTCTGCACACCTGTCACAGTGTGGGTTGGTTATACCGTCACAAAGAAAGAATGAGCATTAGATGGTCCAGTAACAGCGAAGTGAAGGGGCTATATCTTGGTATAATTAGAGAGCGAGGAGCAGGGAAGCTTTTATTAAAGTGAATATTCTGGCCCGTGTAAAATGAACTGACATTCAGACAGAGGGAATTTCGTTTCGCACTAACCAAGACAATTGCTTCTGCTTTAACTGCTTCGTTTTCCCCTTTTTTCGTGTTCCATTTTTGCGTTCTCATTATAATATGAGATATGAAGAGAAAGAATTGTGACGCCGGAAACAATGATTTCTAGTTTTTCTCTCGGAAATACACGCTTTGAGAATCTTTGATAACTAAAATATGACTTTGCTATAGCAGCGGAATTACCTTCCGTCTCTTCCTCCACCTGCTTGACTGTGTATATCTGAGTAGAGCTAAGTTTTTCTGTGAATTTCTATTATATTATCTGCTAGGCCAGTGGTTCCCAAAGTGGGCGATCGCGACCCCCAGGAAAGTCGTGCAATGAGCTGAGAGGGATCGGGAGTTCATTTACAAAATAAGACAACAATTTTTTTTAATATAACTCTCTAAAAGCGGATTATCTATCCATTTATAACTGTCTTAATTGTTTGAGTTTATTCCGGGAAATGTTAAAAAAGCTCTTGTTTAAAATTGAGAAAACTTAATTGCATTCCACAAAAACAAACCCAGTAGGCTATTTGACTATCGTATATAGTTACATTTTCTTTGGATTTATTTAATACACTTGAATGAATAACATTTAAAGTAATGTTGACCAGCAATCAAGTTTCTTTATAAATTTTATTTTATCCCTGGTTGTTATTATGTTGATATCTTGGCCTTGCAGACTATTATACAAAGTGTTTAAGTGTTCGAAAATTAAAGCAAGGAAGGCCAATCTAAGAAACCAAAGAGAATTTGGAAATATAAGAAAGCAAAGAGAATTTGGAAATAGGTTTGCAAATTAAAGCAAAGAAGGTCAATCTAAGAAACCAAAGAGGATTTGGAAATAGGTTTGCAAATTAAAGCAAGGAAGGTCAATCTAAGAAACCAAAGAGATTTTGGAAATAGATTTTCAAATTAAAACAATGAAAGTCAATCTAAGAAACCAAAGAGGATTTGGAAATAGATTTGCAACAAAGAGGATTTGGAAATAGATTTGCAAATTAAAGCAAGTAAGGTCAATCTAAGAAACCAAAGAGATTTTGGAAATAGGTTTGCAAATTAAAACAATGAAAGTCAATCTAAGAAACCAAAGAGGATTTGGAAATAGGATTGCAACAAAGAGGATTTGGAAATAGATTTGCAAATAATGCAAAGAAGGTCAGTCTAATAAGCCAAAGAGAATTTGGAAATAGGTTTGCAAATTAAAACAAGAAAGGTCAATCTAAGAAACCAAAGAGGATTTGGAAATAGGTTTGCAAATTAAAGCAAGGAAGGCCAATCTAAGAAACCAAAGAGAATTAGAAAATCTAAGAAACCAAAGAGAAATTGGAAATAGGTTTGCAAATTAAGGCAAGGAAGGTCAATCTAAGAAACCAAAGAGGATTTAGAAATAGGTTTGCAATTTAAAGCAAGGAAGGTCAATCTAATAAACCAAAGAGAATTTGGAAATAGGTTTGCAAATTAAAGCAAGGAAGGTCCATCTAATAAACCAAAGAGAATTTGTAAATAGGTTTGCTTATTCCGATATCTGCTCTTGCATGTACCAATACATTAAAAGTTCTGCTCTTAACTGTAAAACTCTTTTCAACACAATATCTAACGAAAGCCATCTTACTTCCTTGTGATAAAGAATATTTTCATATAACAAACCAATTTACTCCAAAAAATTTGAGTTTGCAATGCTCTTCCTTTTATGGAATTTGTCACTTTATATTGAACTATTACCGCAGCGCCATGGTGGTAACAGTTTCAAGTAGCCTACTAGAAATGATGTTTACTTAATATATCGCATTGTTGTTGCACTGTACGCGAAACCAGGTGGCCCGGGTTTAAATTCCGATCGAGGCAAGTAACCTGTGGAGGTTTTTTTGCAGGGTTTTCTCTCAACCCAATATGAGCAAATGCTGGGTAACTATCGGTGCTGGATCCCGGACTCATTTCACGGACATTATCACCTTCATTTCATTCAGACTCTAAATAACCTGAGATGTTGATACAACGTCGTAAAATAACTCACTAAAAAATACGAAAGTACAAATGGAAAAGAAGTTGTATAGCGCCCGGGATAGCGATACGCCGAGGTTCGTGACACGGTTAGAGAGGGCATGACAGCCCGGGTTCTGTGACGCATAGTCCTGACGTCTGTGATGAGTAGCCCCGAGGTTTATGCCAAGGTTATAATGGATTAAATGAGTAGATATTTAAGAAGGTCGAGAATATTCGCGTAGTGCCATATCTTCTGCATAGGTTGGTAGCACTGAAGTTGGTAGCGCGGGAGTTTTGTAGTAATGGCGTAGTCTGCTAGATGGTATTTCGGTATACAGGTTAAGCCAGTTGCTCATTATAATTTAATTTTATGCAACCCGCAGTTTATAAATCAGCTATAAACATCGGCCTCTGTTGGTACACAATTACTAAGGAACGGAACCTTTTTGCAACAGGACTGTAGGGCTGCATTGCGACCACGCGCTGTATCTTGGTTTAACCGTTAATTGCACATCTTACTATAGCTCATAGATGTCCAATAACGTAAGCAACCCGCAGCGCATATTCTTTAAGGTCGTTTTTCCTATTTTGTATGGAAAGTTATTGACCTTAGCAGAGCATGCTTGACGTGCAATATCTTCTGTTTGGACACTTATGCTATAGCTGATCACTTGGCATAACTTCTAACTCCAACGTATAAAAGAATGATAATATATTTTTGGAACGGTCTTATTCTTATGTCGGAAAGTGCGATGTTACTTCACAATATAAGAGACAAGCAGAGGAATATCGACCATCACGTAATTTCTGTCTTAACGGATTGCATATCTTTTATGGGCAGCTGGTTCGGCGTGTATAAGAAAGGACAAAACTTGGAGCGGAAGGGTGAGTTTATAGCTTTTAGAGTGTTCACATTGTGTTTCTAAGCGTGTTCTTTCATTTTCTAAATTATTCCAGTGATTTCAGACTTGTTAACGAAATACTATACCCTAACTTGTCATTTAATTTAAATGATACTAATTTTGATAGAGTTTCCCGTTTTAAGTATCTGGGTTCCATGGTGAAAGACAATAATGATGTTATGACCGATATAAAAGAGAAGATTGCAGCTGGGAATCGAGGTCTTTGGGCGTTGAATAAAACTATGAAGTCCAGATGCATCTCAAGAAAAGCTAAAATAAGAATATATAAAACTATTATTAAACCAATAGTAGTATATGGAAGTGAAACCTGGACTCTATCTGAAAGAGCAATAAAGATCTTAAATGCCTGGGAAAGGAAAGTATTACGGAAAATCTTTGGGCCTACTTATGAGCAAGGGTTTTGGCGAATCAAAACAAAAGCTGAGTTATATGAATTATATGAAGATATCAACATTGTTGTTGACATAAAACTCAGAAGGTTAGAGTGGCTGGGACACGTAGCCAGGATGGAGAACAATCGCACACCCAAAGCTCTACTAGATGCATTGCCAGTAGGAAGAAGGAAAGTCGGACGACCTACATTGAGATGGCTGGATGACGTTCAGGCTGGCCTAACAAAAGCTGGAATTAGAAGATGGAGAACACGAGCATTAGACAGGAGTAATTGGTCGGATGTTCTGAGGGAGGCTAAGGCTAAACTACAAGGGCTGTAATGCCAATGATGATGATGATGATGATGAACTTGTCATTTACAAAAATAAATGTATTTGTAAAAGTAAACGCTGTATTGGATCTTCAAATAATTTATGAATTTTACATTGAAACGTTTAACAGTTGGCTGAAGTCCATTGTGTAAACGAGTTGTTGTTAAAACAAAACATGTGGCGAGTAATTTCGTGGATCTGCAAGAGGGTTAGACAGGAAGACGGGCGGACAGGGGCGCTCCGTATAAAAATACATTAGTGCTAATAAAAAAGAGTGCGGTTGTAATCAGTGTTGGAGGAGGAGCAGGCGCTGGTTAAATATAGCAGCCTCCACTCCTCCTCGGTCTGCGGCCCAAGTCGCGCGGCGCTGCCGGTCGGCCGGCGGTGTCAGTGTTCAACGTCATCCGGTTACCATCAGCGGCATCCTGCAGAGGGCACCGGAATCTTGTGTGGAAATTTGTGCCGCCATCTCCGCGTGTTGGGCAGAGGCCTTCAATTCGTTAATTGAAGCCACTTGAAGTTGTGTGTGGTGTTCGCGCGTCATGCTATCCGTTCAGGCGCCATGCTTGTTTTGTCATTAATTTCTTGGAACTTGAAATTTATTTCTTGAAATCCGAAACTTTAGTAGTTAACATCAATTGTGGAGGACCTTTTTGTAGTAATATGGATGATCCTACCTTGATTCCTGTAAATGCTATTACTCTTCTTGAGTTTTATTTTTCTTTATAAAATGTTAATATTGTAAGTACATCATAACATTGACATTTTCCCTTTTAGACTCCATGCTTATGTTTTTTGATAAAGAAACTTTGCTTTTTGAAAGACTGAACTTGAGTAGTTATGTTATCACCGATTTTGAGTGGAGATTATTTTTTTTATAATACGGGATATTCTAAATTTAAATCTGTAACTCTTAAGCAGTAATATTGTTGTCCATTTATAAAATTATAGGCCTAATATCTTAAAGTACATCTTAGCTTTTAAATTTTTTTTGTAGTGTTCTTGTTTTTATCGACACAGTCAATATTTCTGTAATGAAATTTTATTTTGAAATACGGAACTTTAGTAGCTGCACTTCTTCAGTTTATGGAAGACTATCTTTTTCTTTCTTTATTCATAAAATAGATGATGCAAGCTTTAGTCCTGAAAATTCTAACCAATAATCTTGAATTTTGTTTCTTTTTCTTATGCTGTTATTATACTTACATCTTAACATTGAAGACCTTCGCCTAAATTTTCTTGCTGTTCTTTCTACATCTGATTATGTTATTGTCGAAATAAAAACTTCAAATAAAATGATATATGATGGCACAGAGCAGAAATGGTATATCTCCACTGTTCATGTGAATTTAGGCGTACATCTTTATTTTCAAGGAGCAAATATCATAACTTCTGTGCCGTAAGTGAGTAAATTTCAGTAATTGCTTACTGATAACAATAAAAGTTTGATAGTTTGCTTTTAAAAATAAACATGTAATTCCAATTACATGACATTTCAGTTGCGCCATTTGTGCTCCAAACTCTTACATATTGACTGCTGAAAAGTTTTGAAATTTTAGATATTTTCGGTGATTTGGTAGTAAAATTAATTTCGAACTGTCAACTACATTTTCATATTTAGTTTCTCCGACATTTCAGGACTTCTTACTGTTCAATTCTGTTATCAGGATCATGGTACCCATAACCTGAAGAATTGCCGCCTTTATTAGGACTAGCATACCTGGCTATAGTGGGTTGTTAATTGTTGTTTGGGCAGTAGGGCGTAATGAATTCTACAGGATAGGTGGCAATTCAGTGCTTCGTTAAGACGACCATGATAATGGAACCTATAATATGGAACTCGGAGATAGTAACTATCAAGACACAAATTATAACTTGAAAATTACGCTAAAACATTTCCGAATTTCGTGCAAAATTTAGACATTTACAAAAGAATTCATCTTTCGGAATATAAAAATAGTTTCGGAAGTTTGTAATGAAGGTGTATTTCACCCCTTTTACACACTCTTCAAAGCATGTGGAACTCTTTTATAGTTCTAAAGCTATCCTCATCCTAAGATTATAACATTATAAGTTCGTGTAAATAATAAGAAATATAATCCGTATGCAACACGTATAAGATTTCGTTGAAACTCTAGGATTGAATTTTCAGACGTTTAAAACTGTATCGTGTTTATTTGAAAACTTTACATCTCAAATTTTGTATACAGTGTACAGTTATTTAATATATTTACATTTGTGAATCACTTATGAAACCCACTTTTGTTTAAAGAACTTTTTAACCTCGTTTCTCTGACCGCCAGTAACAAAGTTTTTGGCATCAAAGTATTTTTGTCATGTGCGAAGTATACAGAAATAGCTCTTCCGCCTTGGCAGCCGGCCCATTGGTTAATATGAGGGAACTTTAGGATTTCATCCACTAGAAGTAGCTTCAGTAATAAAAAGCATTTCGCATTCTAATGGTGGCCGGGGTCCAATGCTAATGAATTGAGGGTTCCCCCATGGACTTGATTGACACTAACGTTTGAGTACAGTGAAGAGTGACGTCTGTGAAGCCGAGCCACTCCGAGACAGTCGCCTTGCTTGTGTGTCTGGCTGTGGAAGTTGTTTTTAGTGATGAGGGAGGCAGGGTGTGGTGGTAGCGACGGCGAGGAAGGTGGTTCTGGAGTCACTGTGGCAGCAGCGGTCGCCATTCTGGAGCGGCAGCACGAACAGCAGAGACGTACGACACCGTCAGTTGTTTCAAGGCGACAGCGTAAACAACAGAGTGGCGAGGGAGTGTCCGATGTCAGGGTCAACAAAGGGAAGGACAACATATCACAACTACAGAGTAGATTCGGTGGTGGTGTTAACAGTGTTTCGCCTTCATCGTCAGCGCAACCAGAAACAGTTTTAAAATCAGGAAAAAGTGGTAAGAGTACAAAAAGAAGCGACTTGTCAACAGAGGAAGAGTTAGAAAATTGTGAAGTTCCGACAAAGCTGTTAAAAGAAAACGACGAGGCATGTTTTGACGGTATCCATGAACCGACGTCGAATAAAAGTGTAGACAATACAAGTAAAAACGAGGTGTCCTCGGTAGAAGGAAGCGTGCCAGAAAATTCGGAAATATTAACCGATAAATCGGTAGAAAACGATGAAAGAAATCATAACGAGATATGTAAGTCTTCTTCGATAAAAAATTTATCAGATTTAGTGCGGAGTAATTCTGTTGTGTCTACATTGAATAACGTCACGTTATCCGCTCCTAAAACCCAAGATAGTCAAGATACATCTCGCGTTGTTATCGGTTCAGTGGGTGATACCAGTAATTTAGAAATCCTTTCAAAATCAAGTACAAAAAAGTGCAACGCTAACAAAAAATCATCACAATCAAATTTTTCCAACAAAATTAACGGTAAGATTCCTGGAGAACTGCAAAGATCACCATCATCAAAAGAATCATTGGATTATCACAGTGCATGTGATTACGACGAGAGTAGGTTAGGTGAAGCTGATGAGAGAAGCAAGACGTCCGAAGAGCTGCAGAACTCCGTGAAGGGATCGACTAGCGATAGCAGCATCCCACACAAACGACCACGTGTTATTAATCTGCGGAATTCTTCTTCTTGTAAAGATGCTACAAGATCTAAATCCAATCCAGAAGTGACGTCCGACGTAATCGGACAGCAGAAGAGCCTCTCTTCTCAGTTCAGAAGTGCAGAGTCGGCTAGTGTTAGAATAGTTCTGGAATATCCTCCTCCGCCAAGTTCGTCACCGCCTTCCCAGTATGGCTCTCCTCTGCCCGGCGGATCGCCCTCCAGCAGTGCCAGAGTTACTGCCTCCACGGATTCTCTAGGTAGCTACACGCATGGATAAGGTGTAAGTCACTGTGGTCTGTATGTGAATGCTACCGTACGGAGGTTTCCTTAATATTATGAGGAAGTTATGGAATTTATAAAAATTTCACTTGATAAGCATGAGTTTAACTCTTTTTTACCTAATTACAACAGTATATTACTCGATACTTGGTGATAAGGATGGCATTTTTTTCTAAGTTTTTTCGTAGTGTACATTAAATGCATAACACTAAATGTCTATACATGGGTCATTGTTTATAATTTTTATAAACAGAGCCGTGATTTATTGTGATATTTTTGTTAAATGTCAAGTACAAAATCGTTTTTACATATTGAATATAAGTTAATATCATTTTTTTTTTACAATTTTTAGTGCTGTATTGCTCGTGATTTTCGTACGAAACTATTACTGCGTTTTCATAGAGTATTCAGATCGATCTGAATACACTTACCGTATTGAAATATTCATGAAAACGGGGATTCAATTCGATCTCAGTCTCAAGGTCGATACACCTAACAAGTGGAATCGGATCGTATTCAATACGATCTGAATACGCTAAGCGCGTGATCGATCGTCATTTTGTTTGATATGTCAGCTGTTTTACCAACAGCGAGGGCAATATATATGTTGAAAAAAGAGTGTTGTAAAACATAATATTTCGTGTTTTCCTAAAAGTCAACATTACCATTAGGCCTATTCATTAACAGCCAGAATATTAAGTTTTCATGCGCCTCATTTAGAAAACGCAACATTGTTTATACCTAATGCCTACAGAGTGACCAACATGCTAATATGTCGATGACATGTTAACCGACGTAACTACTTTCGAAATTTCAGCTTCCGTACTCAGATCGTTTTCAATACGTACCGAAAATTGCCTGAAAACATGGATCGTATTTAGATCGATTTGAATACTCCGTGAAAACGTAGTATATGTTTCCACTCAATTCTTGCGTTACAAGATATAACGATATAATTTTCTCTTGCAAAATAATATACATTACTGCGGTATTCTATCGCACGAAGAGTCCTACATGGTATTTACTCGAAAATAAGACCCCCATCGATTATGGCTTTTTTTTTTTTTTTTTTTTTTTTTTTTTTTTTTTTTTTTTTTTTTTATAAAAGTATTTTATATACGAATATTAGACCCATAAGGAAATAACCGGTAATAGAATTCTAGTGCTATATTCTAAGTGAGACAGAAACTGTAAATTTTTTCAGAAAATTGTTGTCAAGAGAATACAATATATCTCTAAGTCAATAGAGAACGGTACGTAGAATACCGTTATGTTCAGCCTAAAGGCAGAATTCACCTTCTTTCAGTAACTTTCAGCGAAAACAATGAGATCGCAGGAGTGTGGAAGCTGACCACTCCGTTTATCCTTTCTACCTGATCATGCATTTCAGTATTACATCTCATAAAATCAGTACTAACTACTGCTAGTATTGTGCTTGAGTGGCATAGTGCTTTCAAGGGCGTTGTGCGATTCAGATACTGGGTAAGAAATAGTAATATGCGTTACAAGAGCGGTATGTTGATGTTTTCATGTTCGAGGAAAAGATTGAAAAAGCGAAACGTAGTTGAGCTTTTTTAATTTCCGAGAACATGAAAACAAACATACCTCTCGTGTATCGTACATTATTTTGTGCGAAGATCGTTTATTACATACCTGAAAGAGGAATTTCTAATTAGTTGCAATTAAATCTCCATCTTGGTTTCTGTTCAATGATGGCAACTTTGGAAAACAAATATATCTATCTTCAACATTGTTCCTATAAAATGTTTTCTGTGTTTACTATACTCCAGCAGGCCGTGATATACGTCTGTCTTTTTTTTTTCCCCCAGTCTATAAATGCGAACTTAAAACAAACGGTAAGGTTATGTAATGATTTATTTTTCATTTTAATATTTTAACAATATTATTTATATAACATATTGCAGTAATAACATGGCATCTGGAATCTTGTTGATTTTTTCACGGCTTCCTTAATGTTACTTGTATCAGGAATGCAATATGTTTCGTGGAGTAGTAGACTTTACTTAATTTTTGCAAATATTTAAAAACAATAATTAACAGTGCAATTTAGGTGAAATTGCAGTGGTAAGTTTCCAATTTATAATTATTACTATGTGAAACGTCTCTAAAAATAATATGTTAAAAGCCTAAAGTAGTAAAATGAATATGGCGCTTAAGCGGTAAGAAGAGGGAAATTATTATGTGTGTTAGGTTGGGAATACTGAATGTGGTATTTCACACTTACCTCGTATTGGTTTTGTGCGGAAAGCAAGCAAATACGCACGATCTCGCACAAATGGATTTTGTAATTTTGTTTCATTGAGTTTAAACATCTAAATATCTTTAGATTTATTCTGTGTTAGTACTTACTTACTTACAAATGGCTTTTAAGGAACCCGAAGGTTCATTGCCGCCCTCACATAAGCCCGCCATCGGTCCCTATCCTGTGCAAGATTAAGCCAGTCTCTATCATCATACCCCACCTCCCTCAAATCAATTTTAATATTATCCTCCCATCTACGTCTCGGCCTCCCTAAAGGTCTTTTTCCCTCCGGTCTCCCAACTAACACTCTATATGCATTTCTGGATTCGCCCATACGTGCTACATGCCATTCTGTGTTAGTACAGTAAAATAATCTTTACTTAGTTACAATCTGAGTCCTCGCATTTTTATATTGTTATTTACTCGATTTTAAGACCCGTTGAGAAGAAAAGACCCTTCCAAGTTTAAATATAAAAATCTGGTAAAAATTTGGGTCTTATTTTCTAGTAAATACGGTAATTCATGTAGTCATATCATCTTCAATATCTATCTATAAGAAACATTTCAGAAACGCAAATAAGCATTGTCGGCAAATTTATCTCTGAAGCCAGTAATAATAAAAATAATTTTGTTAGCAATTAATTCTTAATTCATAATTTATCCATAATTTACATTTCAAATGGTACCTTCGAATAGATACCCGAAATGAGCATATGTCGTGCTCAGGTACAGTCCAGTAGAGTCTACATAAATTTTACAAGACATCAATAATAATGTTGATAATAGAACTAACAATAATAATAATAATATTAATAATAATAATAATAATAATAATAATAATAGAATAACAGTGACGGAGATAATACAAAGATAGTAATACAAATTAATTAATTAATAATAATAAAACAAGAATATTAACAATAATAAAATAATAACTAAGACTGATAAAATAAAATATAAAACCACTTAGCGAGAGTTAACACAACTTACATATAAGCATGTAATAACCAGAAGAAAAAATAACAAACTCGAAATAAAAAAAATGTTCGTTGTATCGTAGACGACAACAACCGCCGTATAGACATTGTGTTATGTAGTATTGGTAGGAGAGGGGAGCCGAAGGTCAACATCAGGGCTGGGCATCAAGAGCGAATTCTACTCTCTCACGGGGAGCCATATGACTTCTCTGCAAAACCATTTCTTTCCCGCCGAACATCGCGCAGCGTTAATGCCGTGACGGATGAATATTAAGCATCCCCCGTTTAGAGTTTGGATTCGCTCCCGGTGCCCAGCCCTAGTCTACATCCTAGCGTTCTCTTCGAGTCTTCTAACCTACAATCATAGGAAGTTAATGCTGAAAAACAAAGTGTCTACGAGTCAAGTGTCGTCATAATTTCCCTGCAAAGCATGCTTAGTGTGTAAGGACAGCGTAATAAGCGAGGCAAAATCCCTATCATTAAAACCTAAGGAATCAAACATACTCAGTGACAGTGACGATAAAAATTATGTATGTAATGTATATTAGTGAAATAAAATTCTTAAAAATATTCCATTTTCGTATTTATTGTATTAGGCTAATGGTAACAGTTTGGGTAAATAACTCATATTCGCATTATCATTTAAAATTTTATAATTTTTACGTGATTCATGCACATATTTCCGCGCCTATCGTTAATAATAATAATAATAATAATAGTAATAATAATAATAATAATAATAATAATAATAATAATAATAATAAAGCAAACTCACGGCTCTGTTTATAATAATTTATTTTCAGTTTTGCCGACATCCAAGTAATTCGCTTTCACCTATCTTTCAAACTCTCCTTGAATGTGATTCTACTTTTGCTTGTGTTATGTCCATTTTAGAGTATTTTCCTGTCGCTTTTTCTATCCCATTCCTTAACATGTCATCTTACAATCTGCAATTGTTGACTTTTAATGTAATTCTCAATGTGTGTTTGCGTTAATTATTCTCTGTTTTCATTAGGTACTTGGAATCCTGTTCTTTCTATATTTTTGTTGCCCTTTTCCATGGATACACTTCTGTTGATGAGAAATGTTCTCCCTTTTAAGAGCGCATTGAAAAAAATCATTGAAATAGTCGAGAAACTATATTCATCCAATTTTAACCAATGTATTAATCAGCAACTTTATATTCTAAAATATCTTAAATCTCAAAGAGCAATTTACAAGCTTACACGTAAAGTTGTAGATTTATAATTTGTAATTACCTTAACGTATAGAAATACGGTATAAAAATAACTGATATCTGTGATATATTATAATGCTTGTGTTATACTTTGATATTGATATCAGTACAAGAGTATTTAATACCGTATTTAATTTCACTTTTTAAAAATTGCATTGTCTGTAATGTATTTGTGACTTTTATAACGTTATTGTGAAATTTTGAAATTAATTTTATTCTTGAAATACTCAAAATGAAAAGCCATTCTTCCTTTCATCGACATTTGTTTTGAATATGTGATGTAAGCTTTTGTAATAAATGAAGCAAGCAGTGTTGTTTGCGTTTGTATACTCAATCCAATGTATTCTTATTTAATGATGGAAGGAAGACAAAATTAAAGTCATCATTACATTAAAAATTATTAAAGCCACCGTTTTAACATAATACGAGGCGTGTCCATAAAGTAACTTTCCCGCTCGTCCCACAGGTAGCAAACTATATGTTGCGAGAAGCGACTGCGTGTACGTGATAGAGTAATGTCCTGGCATGGCGCATGCGCTAGCGGAACTTCCCGAGTGCTCTCAGTAGCTTCGTTGCATTGGTTGAAGATGGACGTTCCTATTCCAGCTCCCGCCGAGTGTGAAGTGCGGTCAGTGATAAAGTTTTTGAATGCACAAGGCATAGCGCCGATTGAAATTGATCGTCAGCTGTGCCAGGTCTATGGGCCTAACGACGTGAGCAAGTAGATGGTGCGTTGCTCCACAGGGTCGTCTGTGATAATGGTTGGCCTCCCACTGCGCTCCTCGTCATGCACATTTTGGCGTCCTGCTGAAAATTGTCTACAGCAGCAACGCACCATCTGCTTGCCCATAGACCTGGCACAGCTGACGATCTATTTCAATCGGCGCTATGCTCTGTGCATTCAAAAACTTTATCACTGACCGCACTTCACACTCGGCGGGAGCTGAAATAGGAACGTCCATCTTCAAGCAATGCAACGAAGCTACTGAGAGCACTCGGGAAGTTCCGCTAGCGCATGCGCCACGGCCTGACATTACTCTCTCACGTACACGCAGTCGCTTCGCGCAACATATGGTTTGCTAGCTGTGGGACGAGTGGGAAAGTTACTTTATGGACGCGCCTCGTATTAATAGTATTTCGCTCCGTCTTTTTAATATTTTACACCGATTGCTCTGAAAGATAATTAAAATCGTACTGATCCATATTTAGAGTTGAATGTACTTTGAACCCGGATTTACAGTTCTGACCACAACGTGACCTCAAGAAATACACACTTTTTTTCTAAATATATATGTATATATTCCATTAAAGTTGTTCCCCTTTTGACTGTTGTGTGGTCTACAGAGTATGTTGCTAGATTTTGATTTGAAAATTTTCACGGAAATACGCGTTTTTGGCATTCCTGATAAATACTGATTTTCGACATACCACTTGTACGTCTGTCTGTCTGTCTGTCTGTCGACTATATGAGCCGTTCAGAGCAGAAGTGATGTAAGTCAAAATTGAGTAATGAGGTTTAAAGTAAAATTTCTGTAAAATACAGCGCAAAGTAGCAATTAATATGTCTTTCGTGCTATCCACTGACTACTAATAGTTTAAATAAATTGAATATTAATTGCTACTTTGCGCTGTATTTTACAGAATGTTTACTTTAACCCTCATTACCCATTTTTGAGATACACCACTTCTGCTCTGAAGGGCTCATATACAGGAACTGCTGTTTCGTCTGGGGCAGTGATTTTAAATCTACAATGTAACTGAAAACAAACGTTTGAAAATAAGCGTTACATTGTTGTCAGCAATCCCCAAATACGTAACAAACAAAAATCAACATTGGACGTTATAGCCGATAAATTTCTCCGAAAATGTGATCAAAAAAACGTCGTTTTATACGGCAAGCCCTAATAAGCGATGTCGTACTAAGCGATTTTTAAATACAGTGTTTATGTAAGATTTAGACGGGACCGTTAGATTTCGCGGGTATAGCCATGCGATGTTCCTATAAACGGTTTCGACAGTATATCTAATCTAATTTTTAGAGTCTAAAAATCCGAAGTTTAGTGATAAACAAAGCTCGGAACTTGGGGACTTGTGTCGTGTGCATGAGTAAGGTCACAGGTACAACGTACACAAAGCTCACGCTGCAAGTGCTCAGGGACAGTCGTGTGTACTAAGAAAGTGGCCGCAACTAATGACAGGAAGACGGACGAAGAAACTGTTATGTCGAAGCCAATGACATTCAGAGAATTAAAGGTAAATGGTCTGTTTGAGGAAATAGAAAATACGTGTTATTTCGAATGGGTATTATAGAAGTTTGAAAATACATTTTGTTTTAAATTTAAGATACAGAATTTCGTGGAGAATTCGGAGGAGATACGTTATTTTTTTCGAATGGAGAGTTTATATTTTGTAAGTTGTGCCACACACAAACTAGAGGCTGGAAACAGAATTCATTGAAAGGCATTGTAGTCCCTCAAATTGTAGAAAAGTCTGTCCATAGCCATGGATCGAGACGTAGAGGGGCTTGCCCTAGTAGTGACACACTAATTGAAAATTAATTTCGAGAAACATTTAGGATATACTTATCTTTGTCAGATACGAGATCAGCTAGCAACTGCTGAAAATCGAACAGAAAACAGTAACAGTGAAAACATTCAGTATTTTAAGTCTGCTACCGAAAAATCTTCGAATGTAGATAGTCATACACTGTAATAAAATGTACACAGCAGAACAGTAAATTTGATATATTTCTCATGTTTATTTTTATTATATATATGCTATGAAATTACGTGTTTCAACCTACCATAATATTATCAATATGTTGTTGCAGCCAAAAACCACTTTTGTAGCAGACCTGACAGTACCTCCGTGCTGGAAGCGGGAGTTTGTTGAAATTGAAGTCTGGTCGCTTAGTCACGTGCAAAGACACAAGTCCCCAAGTTCCGAGCTTTGGTGATAAATTTGCGGAGCTACAGTTACTAGATAATTCCGATTTCAAAAAACAAGTATAGAGGTTAGAGATCATCGTGCTAACCAGATGTTATCTCGTACTGACTGGGTGATAGTTCACTTCTGCTGAGGCATCTGACACTTAAGTCCAGCAGTGGCTGGTCTGCTGGGCCGTCGTGCAGAAGATTTGCTTTTTGTTTTGTGGACAAACACAAGTGTCTTATTAATTTACAGTACATTAAATATGAAATTTTTTGTATGAAACAGATAATACATTATTTCACAGTAAAATGTGCACATATATAATCATCGATGTGCAGGGCGTAGGTGCAGGAGAGTAGTGGAGAGTTCCATTAGCCAAAATCCCGGCTCCAGATGATAATGTGGTCAATTTCACGGCTATTGATATGGTTAAATGGGCACCATCACCATTACAGACGTAATGGCACGGACATGATTCCTTCTGGAACCAAACTCCAGTCTCCACGCTAGGGTAGAGCGTTCCTACCAATTGGGAAAGTTGGGCTCTGCATCAATTTATACACAGACTTCTAGGTCTTGTCATTCCCTTTTTACCGGGTTTGTAAAATACAACAACGAACTATGACACAATGAGATTTCTTTGACGTATTGTCATCACGACATCGGATCCATATCCAAGCGTCCGTGCTCAGATTTTTGGCGGGGAGAAGTTTTATCTCCATTGCAGAGGAATGAGTGTGTTATACTTGTCCTGTGACGTCTCCACGGTGACCCTGCGTCAAGACAGGGAGGCCCTTAATGTGAGAGAGTCTGGTATTGGTTCAGAGATAATATACCCTGTCTTACCCCGCATTAGTTTGTAAGTCGGTACAGAAGGAGGAGGCAAATAATAGAAAGAAAGAAACAAGCAAACAAACAAATAAAGACTAATTCTAACATTGAAGGTTACAGACGAATGTCACTTTCAACAGTGACATATGCCTTCTCTTCATATGCACTGCGGAGAGATTTGAGATTTAACCCAGGCATATTAGTGCACAATTTAGTGATTAGACGTGTAAATACAACTTAATATGTTTCTGTCTCTTCAGGAAAAAATAAAGGGTGCGGCAAAACACCCTCCCTAATTTAAAATTTAAATAAAAAACATATGGATCAATATAAGGGAACTGTATTAATATAAATGATATCTAAACAGTGGGAAATTTAGGTTTACATGCGTGAATCATCAAAATTTCCGATATTGGAGTGGAAAGAACCCTCGTGAACTTCATGAAAGATCTCTACATAACGACCGTGTTACTGTATGGTGCGCGGTTGCAATAGTCGGGATTCTTGGTCCTTACTTTTTTGAAGAGGATGGTGCTACTGTGACAGTGAACTCTCAGCGGTACTCTTTTATGATCAACAATTTTTTTGACACCAAGACTCAATGCGCTGCAGATTGACTAGGTATGGTTTCAGCAGGACGGAGCCACCTCTCACACAGCTCAGATTTCTCTCCAAGTCCTGAGACAGATGTTTCCCGGACGTTTAATTTCTTCACGTGGCGACGCCCCCTGGCCATCACGATCACCAGACCTTGCACCCTGCGATTTTTTTCTATGGGGACAACTTAAGGCTGAGGTGTTCAAACATCAGCCGAGGTCTTTGCCAGACTTAAGAAATGCAATACAGGAAGAAATTGGTCTTATTCCTCAATAAATGCTAGTTAGAGTGATGCAGAATTTCCGAAGTCGCATTCAACAATGCATTGATAGTGAAGGACATCACTTGAGAGCCACGTTATTCAAAAAATGAAAAATTCCCCAATGTTAAGATACCATTCATATTAATAAAGTTTCCTATTCAGTTCTTGTTGTTTTGCGCATGTCATTTGATATCGCTATGGCAACGCATGTAAACCTAAATTTCCAACTGTTTAGATACCATTCATATTAATACAGTTCCTTATTTTGATCAATCTGTTTTTTATTTAAACTTTAAATTAGGGAGGATGTTTCGCCGCACCCTTTAGCTTTTTACCTAAAATCTGATATGTAGGCCTATTCATCACGATGCTGGTTGGACACCGATCCCATTCATTGGCCAAAAGATCATGAGAAAATTTCTTACTGTTTTTTGTTGAGCTTACAGCATCGTACACGTGGATAATTTTGGCAGCTTACATCGTTTACACTCTGTGTATTGAGTGCAGTAATACGAATTCCGCGTCGTTACATGCAGATAGTTCAACCATGGAGTTGTGTGTGGTTTATACTGACTTAACACGCTCCCTCTTCTACTTTGCCGATGTAGAGATTTTCCAAGGGAACGCCACTGGATTGTTTATACTGGCATTTGTACAAAACACACATTTTTGGAACACTAAATGTTGTGGTCAGAATTGTAAAAATTATCGTACTTGATTGTCTCCGCAATGAAGTGCACTATTTTAAGCATTTCGTTGTTGCAAAATGTCAAGGTATAAAATATACATTCAGGTTGTGATTCAATCACTTAGCTGTACATAAATAATAAATTATGTCTTTAAATTTTTGAAGAAAGAGAAACCTAACAGTGTATTTCAGAGCGATTGTTTACTACGAGTATAATGAACTAATATTTTATTTTTCTTCCCACATCTGTCGCATTGAATACAACACATATTATTTTTTTTATTAACTGAATGCAGTAGAATCCCTCTTAACCGGCACCAAAGGAACGAGACTAGTTACGGATACAAGATTTTGCCGGATAATTGAATAAATACCGGAATATACAAAGAAAGAGTTCGTATTTCATGGTGCCAAATATTGGAAACTGGAGCCACGTGAAGCTAATTTCTCTATCACTTGCTCATAACCGAATAAACATAAAAACTGTGTGGTATATTTCCTTATTAAAACACATCACACAACATAAATAATACACTAATGTTAGGTTCGAATATTCACTGAAAACGAAAGTTCTTGCGACCTTGTGACAGCCCGAACATAACTAAACAAACATAAAAACTGTGTGGATTTTCTTTATTAAAAACATTACACATCACAAATAATACACTAATTTTAGGTTCGAATATTCACTGAAAACGAAAGTTCTTGCGAACTTCTTAATGTGGCAACACTGACAGCCCGAACATAACTAAACAAACATAAAAACTGTGTGGATTTTCTTTATTAAAAACATCACACATCACAAATAAAACACTAATTTTAGGTTCGAATATTCGCTGAAAATGAAAGTTCTTGCGAACTTCTTAATGTGGCAACACTGACAGCCCGAACATAACTAAACAAACATAAAAACTGTGTGGATTTTCTTTATTAGAAACATCACACATCACAAATAAAACACTAATTTTAGGTTCGAATATTCGCTGAAAACGAAAGTTCTTGCGAACACTGACAGCCCGAACATAACTAAATAAACATAAAAACTGTGTGAATTTTCTTTATTAGAAACATCACACAACACAAATAATACACAAATTTTAGGTTCGAATATTCACTGAAAACAAAACTTTGTGCGAACTTCCTAACGTGGCAAAACTGACGACCCAGACTGTGGCAATGTGGCAGATTTAAACATTTTTTTTTTTGCACAAACAAAAGTGCCGTTGTTTTGGTATTTCCGGTTATTTGAGTTTTGGTTATGAGGGATTTTACTGTATTACTTGTATAAAAAGTTTTATTATGCCAAGTAGTATCACAGTCTAGTACAGTATATACAGTCACGAAGCTTGAGTTGTGAGGGTGCTAGGAACAATAGACTGTGCCGCTACTATTTCGCATTTCTGTAATGAGGCGATATTAGCGATCCTAGTGGCTAGCAACTATCTATGGATGCATATTTACTACGTATTGAGTTTCGTGACTGTATATACTAGACTGTGGTAGTATACTGAATACAAAAAAAGGCATTCAGTGCATGCTATCATTGCTATTAAATTCTTCCTTCATACTCCGATCAGCACTACAGTGGTTGCATTAAGTCTGTGTATCTGCTGACCATTTCTTTGTAGAATATTTTTGACGCATGTGAACCAGAAGCAAAAACATTCCGTTTATTTTTTCCTGGAAGTTTGTCTGTCTCAGTCCATTCCCTGGGGTGTATGAAGTACCTATATTTCTCAATTCTTGTGTGCTAATGAGAGTCATATTTTTGTGAAATAACGTAGCCCTAGTGGGTAACTTGTAAAAGTTTTGCTAGTGGTTAACTTGTAAAAGTTTTGAATTTTTAAAAATCTGTTTATTTGAGGAATGCTTTTGCATAGGGTACTACATAAATTACTCCCTCCATACACTCATGCGTGAATGACCTTGAACGTTGTTTTAAGTCAGTTGGGATGACCTTGAATATCTTAAGACTGAAATATGCAGACCTTGAATACTTTTGAGTCTTCAGTAGAACGACATTGATTATTTATTTAATTTATAATGAGCTCTTTTAAACTTTTAATGTTGTCTGATTGTATCGAACTTATTTACATACCAAGACTAAAGACGTTTCATGCAATGCAATTTTATTTTCCCCCTTTTATTTTAATATATCAAGTGTTTTTACAATCCACTTGACACACCAAGCAGACTCTTAGCGTGACTCCCGTTACATGGGAGTCAGCATGATGAAGTGCCTCCATCTAAGTTCTCAGAGCACAAAATTCAGCGTTGGCAGCTGGCAAACATTTTTACTCGGGTTTTGCAACCCTCGACTGTAGTTTCCACCCAGAATCAAAGCTATATGCCTTAATAACGGGAAATACACTTTCAAATAAGTCAACTAATTTTCTCCACTTAAGGGTAGCCATGATGGGCGAATCCAGAAATGCATATAGAGTGTTGGTTGGGAGACCGGAGGCAGGCCGAGACGTAGATGGGGAGATAATATTAAAATGGATTTGAGGGACGTGGGATATAATGATAGGGACTGGATTAATCTTGAACAGGATTGGGACTGATGGCGGACTTATGTGAGGGCGACAATGAACCTCCGGGTTCCTTAAAAGCCATTTGTAAGTTCTAAGTAAGGATAGCCATGAGTGAAATTATCAAATTCTAAGCTATAAAAGTTACATTTTTCAAATTTGTACCGTATGTGTATACTAATACAACCAAAAAACTCACAAAAGTTTGTCCTTGTACCTCTTATGATTCACAAGTTATGGGCAAGTTTACTTTTTTGGGGGGCGAGTAACTCAAAAAGTCCCTTGCGTAACAGTTTTCTTTTTTTCGGTCTCATAATTTGTGAATAGGCTCACCACACATCTTACTTCTTTAATCAGTCCTGGGTTCCAACGTAGATTATTGGATAAGCCTCTAGAATTTTTTTAATATTGTATTTTTTTCCTTAAATATATTAAAAACTGAAAAAAATACATATTGAAATTGTATTCACCATAAAACCCAGAGCTATTTTTATTCACTAAATATCTGTGAACTTAAATACCAAGTTTGAACTGTCTACCACAAAATCTGGAGCATTTTATAGGAATGAAAATGCTGAAAATTTAAAGTGTGAGAAAACAGCAACGAAAGATTTGAATACATTACTCCAGGGTGCGAATTAAGATTTCTGATGGGGGGGGGGATAGAATCCTAATAGAATAACTCGTTGGCGTTGGATCTCGTACTCATTTCGCCATAAATTCAGCATCATGCATGCAATAGCCAGGATAAGTTTACGGTGCGGCGTGCTGAACAGTATAAGCGTCCAACCGTATCGTAATTTCTCCGAACTAAACGTATTTACGTATTGCATCACTCCTCTTACCTTAATACACACAAACTACAAAAGATATAAATTAAGAGTTGAAAGTATGTTTACAATTTTATAATAGAAAGAAATAGATGTTTCCTGACCTGGAAAACGTAGAAATGTCAGTGGTTTTTAAAGGTACTATACTGCAATCCAGCATATATCACGTTATATCATGTGCCGGCCCGGATGGCTGAAGTGGTAGGGGCACGGTTTGTCTCTATCGCTTGGTCCGAAGGGTTGTGGGTTCGAGTCCCGCCTGGGACATGGGTGTTGTGTACGTACTAGTTTAAGAAAACGGAAAAACAGAAAAAAGAGAAAAACGGGGGAAAAAAAAACTGATGACAACAGAGCGACAGAGGCGACTTCAAACTCATTCAATACGGCTCAACGCTTCGTCGCACCGAGTTGCTTGTCTTGCATCTTGATCATAATAATGATATCCATGAGCAGGCCTAAGATAAGATGTGCAATTCCTAAGTTATTGATTGTTGTCACCTTGTCGGTGATGATACTACATCAATATTATTTTCTTTGCTTACTTTATACTTTATAAAGTATACTCGTATTAAAATAATTATATTTTGTGAGGGGATAGAAGTTATTCCTAGCAGGGATGTTAATATGAATTTATGGGAGGGGAATAACTTTCCAACAGGGGAAGAAATCCCCCATCCCCCCGTTAATTCGCATCCTACATTACTCACATTAAAATCCTCCAGGTTCACCAATGAACCTATGGGAACATCTAACAATCAAAGTAGCGCGGTATATTCAATGAAAATTCAAATAGATACGAATTGCTCAGTACAGTGCAAAACTGAGCATGTCGCAGCTGGAAATTTTAAGCACCACGGGCCACTTAAATTAACGTACCTATGGGCTTATAAATGGCGGTACCATACCGGTGCGGTGGTGCTACTTTTTAATAGAGGGAGGTATTTGGTATTTTATACTTACCTACTTACTTACTTACTTACTTAGGCTTTTAAGGAACCAGTAGGTTCATTGCCGCCCTCACATAAGCCCGCCATTGGTCCCTATCCTGAGCAAGATTAATCCAGTCTCTACCATCATACCCCACCTCCCTCAAATCCATTTTAATATTATCTTCCCATCTACGTCTCGGCCTGCCCAAAGGTATTTTTCCCTCCGGCCTCCCAACTAACACTCTATATGCATTTCTGGATTCGCCCATACGTGCTACATACCCTGCCCATCTCAAACGTCTGGATTTAATGTTCCCAATTATGTCAGGTGAAGAATACAATGCGTGCAGTTCTGTGTTGTGTAACTTTCTCCATTCTCCTGTAACTTCATCCCTCTTAGCCCCAAATATTTTCCTAAGAACCTTATTCTCAAACACCCTTAACCTATGTTCCTCTCTCAAAGTGAGAGTCCAAGTTTCACAACCATACAGAACAACCGGTAATATAAGTGTTTTATAAATTCTAACTTTCAGATTTTTTGACAGCAGACTAGATGACAAAAGCTTCTCAACCGAATAATAACAGGCATTTCCCATATTTATTCTGTTTAATTTCCTCCCGAGTATCATTTATATTTGTTACTGTTGCTCCAAGATATTTGAATTTTTCCACCTCTTCGAAAGATAAATCTCCAATTTGCATAGTTCCATTTCGTACAATATTCTGGTCACGAGACATAATCATATATTTAGTCTTTTCCGGATTTACTTCCAACCCTATCGCTTTACTTGATTCAACTAGAATTTCCGCGTTTTCCCTAATCGTTTGTGGATTTTCTCCTAACATATTCACGTCATCCGCATAGACAAGAAGCTGATGTAACCCGTTCAATTCCAAACCCTCTGTGTTATCCTGGTATTTTATAATGTCGAAAAAACAAAATTGTGTTTTTTGAGAGATTTTCTTCAAAATTCACTCATGGGTACTCTTAAAGTCACTTCCAAATTAGTAAAGTGAATGGACTATTTTATCATGTTCTCTTACTGTTAATTTTTTTTTAACAATCAGAGTTCTTTGTTCACAGTAATAAATCAGAGCACCACGCGATGAAAAGGCGAGATCTCTATTTGCTGCCGTGTAGTACCGTCACTGTGGTCTCCGGTATCCATTTTTATCTGTGCTTACGTTAGCATTGATCGATTTTCGCACATCTAAACTCGAAATAGCTCGCCGCCTTATCAGGCCCCACTGGCGCTTCTCTTTTTCTCTATGTGGCCACACACAAAAGATATAAATTAAGAGTTGAAGGCATGTTTACAATTTTATAATAGAAAGAAATAGATGTTTCCTGACCTGGAAAACGTAGAAATGTCAGTGGTTTTTAAAGGTATACTGCAGTCCAGCAAATATCACGTTATATCATGTTCGTCGTTTCTGCTTCTCGTTTCCTTTGCTTTCTGTCGGATGGGGAGCGAACACTGGCCATGAATGTATCTTCATTAGGACCAAGATGTGTTGTTATATGACCCACCACAAGGCTTTTATTATATGCGGTTTTAGGATTTTACGGTGGCTGTATTCAGGATTGTCAGTTTTAAAGCGTGTTTTGAGACCTAATATTATTAGCTGTCTGAACTAGGAATAAATGGGTCAAACTGAATAGACGACTCTTGAATGATGATCTGAAATCTTCTTCTTACTTCGAAACGTTGGGAATATTAAATTCTAGTTCTTTCATTATTAACAAGAAGTTCGACATCTATTTTCGCTTATGGAGTTGACATGTAGCTCCGAAACGTTGCATGTTTTTACGTCTTTAACGTGATGCAAAATGCTATAGAGGATTTCACTTTAAGGAAATAGTATTGAACTTATGGAGGCTGTTCCATCAATTATTTATAAGTATTTTTCTTGAGAAGTGGGAATTAATTAGTTTCATTTAATTTATAGAACATAATTTCATTGAGAACTAGATCGATTTCGTGATCTAAAATTTTGTTACACCTCTAAAATTACCATATATTTAATTTAGGAATAACGGAGTAACAGCTAAATTGATGGAATAATCTTCCGCTCTCTTGCCAAAGATCTCAGCTGAAAAACTTAACAGACAATTAGGGGTGGTACAGTTAAGGATAAGATTTCACACTGTTAAAACACGTATCACAACATTGTCTGCGTTTATTTTAAGAACAAAACATTTAATTGTCAGCAAAACAACAAAGGCATTAGTTATGTAACTTAGATTCTTGTTTCATAATAGTCAAGTGTGAAGTTAATAACGGAAAAGTGTCCTGTACATAACCCTAAATTTGTATTATAAGCACTTCTTAACATTTTTAATAACGGAAAAAGTGTGCTGCACATAATCTTATGTCTGTATTATAAGCACTTCTTAACCCAATCAAATAACGGTTTTATTATTATTATTATTATTATTATTATTATCATTATTATTATTATTATTATTATTATTATTATTATTATTATTCAGATACTTGGAGTGTACTGTAAGCAGTAACATGAGCTGGTGTCAAGAAGTCAAAAGGAGAATAGCAATGGCAAAGGAAGCTTTTAATAGGAAAAAGAACTAAGGAAGAGACTAGTGAAGTGTTTTGTGTGGAGTGTAGCATTGTATGGGGCAGAAACATGAACATTATGACGAAGTGAAGAGAAGTGAATAGAAGCATTTGAAATGTGGATATGGAGAAGGAAGGAGCGTGTGAATGGACAGAGTAAGAAACGAAGGTGTGTTGGAAGAAGTGGATGAAGAAAGAATGATGCTGAAACTGATCAGAAAGAGGAAAAGGAATTCGCTGGGTCACTAGTTGAGAAGAAACTGCCTTCTGAAGGATACACTGGAAGGAATGGTGTACGGGAGAAGAGTTCGTGGCAGAAGAAGATATCAGATGATAGACGACATTAAGATTTATGGTTCATATGCGGAAACAAAGAGGAAGGCAGAAAATAGGAAAGACTGGAGAATGCTGGATTTGCAGTGAAATACTTGCCCTCGGGCAGAACACTATGAATTATTATTATTATTATTATTATTATTATTATTAGCAGCAGCAGCAGCAGCAGCAGCAGCGCTTTTTTTAGTGTAGATTATGCTGCGTAGGGATGCCTTTGCGACTTTCCACTTTGAATGCGGTATTGCACATCCTTGATGCGCACGTGACCGGAGCCAATTGGACCGTAGTTCTCGACGCCGCGAGGAAACGGTGTTCGACTCCCCCTCGAACTTGCTCCATTTCGAACATCTCGTAATCGCCATGGCCTTAGAGGCCGTCGTGGGCTCGCGGCCAGATCTCCGTGTATTTAAAGCTACAGGTGGTTCCATATTTAGAGAA